>NW_017192674.1:0-10162 GCF_001704415.2 Capra hircus
GGGAACACGGGAATTCTTTCCCGACCACGCAGGGAAAGGATCCCTCCTCTCGAGCTAGGAGGGCAGAAACGGGGCTCCTCGGATGTGGGCCGGGACTCTCGTGCTTCTCTCTCGAGTGGAGACGGGTATATCGGGAACTTCTTCAGTTGCAGCAAGGGTGTGAAAGGACCCTTGGAAGTTCCAGATGTTAGATGTGTTTAGGCCTCAAGACGCCTCAGCGGAAATGGGCCTCATTCTCGCCTGGAGGGGAGAACTTCCTGGATTTTTTCCGAGTTGGCGGCAGGTGCTCTCGACTTACGACGGGGACCTCAGGGACCCGCTCTGGTGGCCTCAGGAAAGGCCAGTCCCCATGCGAGTTGCTCGGGGCCTCTCGGGATTCGCTCTCCCTCAATGCGGGGCGTAAAGACTTGTGAGGAGTCGGTTCTGGAACGCTGAGTATTCCTCTCCAGTGCCCACATGGATCTTGGGGTACTTCTGGAGTCTCCCCAGGGGAGTCAGTCCTCGTCTCGATTGGGGGCATGCACGAGCGCTTTCCTCCCGAGCAGTAGCAGCAGTGTCACGCTTCCCTTCGCGTGGATCAAGGGATCTGTGGCTTTCCCACGAGGCTTTCCAGGGGCTGTCACACGTGCCACCGTGGTGTGAGTCGATCTCGCGCTTGAAAGTCGAGGCAGTACAGGGAAAACAGGTTTCTCTGGAATGGACTGAGACATCTGGGGGACTCTGGGAATGGTAGCATGACCCTGGAGTTACTCTCGCCTTTTGTGGAGAGGCGCCTCCTCTTGAAATGCGACGGGAACGCCGGGAATTCTTTCCGACCACGCAGCGAAAGGATCCCACCTCTCAAGCTAGGAGGGCGGAAACCGGGCTCCTCTGTATGTGGGCGGGACTCTCGTGCTTCCTCTCGAGTGGAGACGGGTATGTTGGGGAACTTCTTGAGTTGCAGCAAGGGTGTGAAGGACCCTTTGGAAGTTCCAGAGCTTAGGTGTGATTAGCCTCGAGACGCCTCAGCGGAAATGGGGCTCATCTCGCCTGGAGGCGAGAACCTCCTGAATTTTCTCAAGTTGCGGCAGGTGCTCTCGACTTACGAAGGGGACCTGAGGGACCCGCGCTGGTGGCCTCATGAAAGGCCAGTCCCATGGGAGTTGCTCGGGGGCCTCTCGGATTCCTCTCCCTCGATGCCGGGGCCTAAGATCTTGTGTGGAATCGGTGCCGGAACCTGAGGATTCCTCTCCAGTGCTGACATGGATCTTGGGGTACTTCTGGAGTCTCCCAGGGGAGTCAGTCCTCGTCTCGAGTGGGGGCATGCACGTGCGCTCCCGAGCTGTAGCAGGAGTGTCACGCTTCCCTTCTTGTGGATCAAGGGATCAGGGGCTTTACCTCGAGGCTTTCCATGAGGCTTTCCCACGAGGCTTTCCCACAGGGCTGTCCCACGTGCCGCCGTTGTATGAGTCGATCCTCGGCTTGAAAGTCGAGGCAGTGCAGGGAAAACTGGTTTCCCTGGCATGGACTGAGCATCTGGGGGACTCTGGGAATGGTGGCACGACCCTGGAGTTCCTCTCGCCTTTCCTGTGGAGAGCGCCTCCTCTTGAGATGCGACGGGAACGCCAGGAATACTTACCCGACCACGTAGGGAAAGGATCCCTCCTCTGGAACTATGAGGCGGAAACGGGGGCTCCTCTGGATGTGGGCGGACTCTCGTGCTTCCTCTCGAGGGGAAACGGGTATGTCGAGGAACTTCTTGAGTTGCAGCAAGGGTGTGAAAGACCCTATGGAAGTTCAGAGGTTAGGTGTGATTAGTCCTCGAGACGCCTCAGCACAAATGGGCCTCATGTCGCCTGAAGGGAAGAACCTCCTGAATTTCTCGAGTTGCGGCAGGTGCTGTGGACTTAAGACGGGGTCCTCAGGGACCCGCTCTGGTGGCCTCAGGAAAGGCCAGTCACCATGCGAGTTGCTCGGGGGCCTCTCGGGATTCCTCTCCCGTCGATGCCGGCGCCTTATACCTTGTGTGGAGTCGGTGCCGGAACCTGAGAAAACCTCTCCAGTGCTTACATGGACCTTGGGGTACTTCTGGAGTCTCCCCGGTTAGTCAGTCCTCGTCCCTAGTGGATGCATGTACGTGCAATTTCCTCCCGAGCTGTAGCAGCAGTGTCACGCTTCCCTTCGCGTGGATCCAGGAATCTGTGGCTTTCCGTGGAGGCTTTCCCCACGAGGCTTTGCCACGAGGCTTTCCCACGACGTTTACCCACTGGGCTGTCCCACGTGCCACCGTGTTGTGAGTCGTCCTTGGCTTGAAAGTCGAGGGCAGTGCTGGGAAACTGGTTTCCCTGTTATGGACTGAGCATTTGGGGGACTGTGGGGAATGGTGGCACGACCCTGGGAGTTCCTCTCGCCTTTCCTGTGGAGAGCGCCTCCTCTTGAGATGCGACGGAACGCCGGGAATTCTTTCCCGACCACGCAGGGAAAGGATCCCTCCTCTCGAGCTAGGAGGCAGAAACGGGTCTCCTCTGGATGTGGGCGGGACTCTCGTGCTTCCTTTCGAGTGGAGCCGGGTAAGTCGGGGAACTTCTTGAGTTGCAGCAAGGTGTGTGAAGGACCCTTTGGAAGTTCCAGAGGTTAGGTGTGATTAGCCTCGAGAAGCCTCAGCGGAAATGGTCTTCATCTCGCCTGGAGGGGAGAACCTCCTGGATTTTCTCGAGTTGCGGCAGGTGCTCTCGACTTACGACGGGGACCTCAGGGACCCGCTCTGGTGGCCTCAGGAAAGGCCAGTTCCCCATGCGAGTTGCTCGGGGGCCTCTCGGGACTCCTCTCCCTTAGATGCCTGGGCCTAAGATCTTGTGTGAAGTCGGTGCCTGAACCTGAGGTTTCCTCTCCAGTGCTACATGCATCTTGGGGTATTTCTGGAGTCTCCCCAGGGGAGTCAGTCCTCGTCTCGAGTGGGGGCATGCACGTGCGCTTTCCTCCCTAGCTGTAGCAGCAGTGTCACGCTACCCTTCTCGTGGATCAAGGGATCTGTGGCATTCCCTCGAGGCTTTCCCACGAGGCTTTCCCACGAGGCTTTCCCACAGGGCAGTCCCACGTGCCACCGTGGTGTGAGTGGATCCTCGGCTTCAAAGTCGAGGCAGTGCAGGGAAAACAGGTTTCCCTGGAATGGAGTGAGACATCTGGGGGACGCTGGGAATGGTGGCACGACCCTGGAGTTCCTCTGGCCTTTCCTGTGGAGAGTGCCTCCACTTGAGATGCGACAGGAACGCCGGGAATTCTTTCCCGACCACGCAGCGAAAGGAACCCGTCTCTCGAGCAAGGAGGCGGAAACGGAGCTCCTCTGGATGTGGGCGGAACTCTCGTGCTTCCTCTCGAGTGGAATCGGGTATGTCGGGGAACTTCTTGAGTTGCAGCAAGGGTGTGAAGGACCCTTTGGAAGTTCCAGAGGGTAGATGTGATTAGCCTCGAGACGCCTCAGCGGAAATGGGCCTCATCTCGCCTGGAGGGTGGAACCTCATGTATTTTCTCGAGTTGCGGCAGGTGATCTCGACTTACGACGGGGACCTCAGGGACCCGCTCTGGTGGTCTCAGGAAAGGCCAGTCCCCATGCGAGTTGCTCGGGGCCTCTCGGGATATCCCTCCCATCGATGCCGGGGCCTAAGACATTGTGTAGAGTCGGTGTCGGAACCTGAGGATTCCTCTCCAGTGCTGACATGGATCTTGGGGTACTTCTGGAGTCTCCCCAGGGGAGTCAGTCCTCGTCTCGAGTGGGGGCATGCACATGCGATTTCCTCCCGAGCTGTAGCAGCAGTGTCACGCTTCCCTTCGCGTGGATCAAGGGATCTGTGGCTTTCCCACGAGGCTTTCCCACAGGGCTGTCCCACGTGCCACCGTGGTGTGAGTCGATCCTCGGCTTGAAAGTCGAGGCAGTGCAGGGAAAACAGGTTTTCCTGGAATGGACGGAGACATCTGGGGGACTCTGAGAATGGTGGTACGACTCTGAAGTTCCTCTCGCCTTTCCTGTGGAAAGCGACTCCTCTTGAGATGCGACGGGAACGCCGGGAATTCTGTCCCGACCACGCAGGGAAAGGATCCCTCCTCTCGAGCTAGGAGGCGGAAGCGGGACTGCTCTGGATGTGGGTGGGACTCTCGTGCTTCCTCTCGAGTGGCGACGGGTATGTCGGGGAACTTCTTGAGTTGAAGCAAGGGTGTGAAGGAACCTTTGGAAGTTCCAGAGTTTAGGTGTGATTAGCCTCGAGACACCTCACTGGAAATGGGCCTCATCTCGCCTGGAGGGGAGAAACCTCCTGGATTTTCTCGAGTTGCGGCAGGTGCTCTCGACTAACGACGGGGACCTCAGGGACCCGCTCTGGTCGCCTCAGGAAAGGCCAGTCCCCATGCGAGTTGCTCGGGGGCCTCTTGGGATTCCTCTCCCGTTAATGCCGGGGCCTAAGACCTTGTGTGGAGTCGGTGCTGGAAACTGAGGATTCCTCTGCAGTGCCGACATGTATCTTGGTGAACTCCTGGAGTCTCCCCAGTGGAGTCAGTCCTCGTCTCGAGTGGGGTCATGCACGTGAGCTTTCCTCCCGAGCTGTAGCAGCAGTGTCACGCTTCCCTTCGCGTGGATCAAGGTTACTGTGGCTTTTCCCAAGAGGCTTTCCCACAGGGCTGTCCCACGTGCCACCGTGGTGTGAGTCGATCCTCAGCTTGAAAGTCGAGGCAGTGCAGGGAAAACAGGTTTCCCTGGAATAGACTGAGACATCTGGGGGACTCAGGGAATGGTGGCACGACCCTGGAGTTCCTCTCGCCTTTCCTGTGGAGAGCGACTCCTCTTGAGATGCAACGGGAACACGGGGAATTCTTTCCCCGACCACGCAGGGAAAGAATCCCTCCTCTTGAGCTATGAGGCAGAAACGGGTCTCCTCTGGATGTGGGCGGGACTCTCGTGCTTCCTCTTGAGTGGAGCCGGGTAAGTCGGGGGAAGTTCTTGAGTTGCAGCAAGGGTGTGAAGGACCCTTTGGAAGTTCCAGAGGTTAGGTGTGATTAGCCTCGAGACACCTCAGCGGAAATGGGCCTCATCTCGCCTAGAGGGGAGAACCTCCTGGATTTTCTCGAGTTGCGGCAGGTGCTCTCGACTTAAGACGTTGTCCTCAGGGACCGGCTCTGGAGGCCTCAGGAAAGGCCAGTCCCCATGCGAGTTGCTCGGGGACCTCTCGGGATTCCTCTCCCGTCGATGCCGGGGCCTAAGACATTGTGTGGAGTCGGTTCCGGAACCTGAGGATTCCTCTCCCAGTGCTGAAATGGATCTTGGGGAACTTCTGGACTGTCCCCAGTGGTTTCAGTCCTCGTCTCGAGTGGGGGCATACAAGTGCGCTTTACTCTCGAGCTGTAGCAGCATTGTAACGCTTCCCTTCGCGTGGATCAAGGGATCTGTGGCTTTCCTCGAGGCTTCCCGAGGTTTCCCACGAGGCTTTCCCACAGGGCTGTCCCACGTGGCACCGTGGTGTGAGTCGATCCTCTGCTTGAAAGTCGAAACAGTGCAGGGAAAACAGGTTTCCCTTGAATGGACTTAGACATCTGGAGGACTCTGGGAATGGTGGCAAGACCCTGGAGTTCCTCTCGCCTTTCCCGTGGAGAGTGCCTACTCTTGAGATGCGACGGGAACGCCGGGAATTCTTTCCCCGACACGCAGGGAATGGATCGCTCTCTCGAGCTAGGAGGCGGAAACGGGGCTCTCTGGATGTGGGCGGGACATTCGTGCTTCCTCTCGAGTGGAGACGGGTATGCACGGGAACTTCCTGAGTTTCAGCAAGGGTGTGAAGGACCTTTTGGAAGTTCCAGAGGTTAGGTGTGATTAGCCTTGAGACGCCTCAGCGAAAATGGACCTTATCTCTCCTGGAGGGGAGAACCTCCTGGATTTTCTCGAGTTGCGGCAGGTGCTCTCGACTTAACCTCAGAGACCCGCTCTGGTGGCCTCAGGAAAGGCCAGTCCCCATGCGAGTTGCTCGGGGCCTCTCGGGATTCCTCTCCCTTCGATGCCTGGCCTAAGACTTGTGGAAGTCGGTGCCTGAACCTGAGGTTTCCTCTCCAGTGCTGACATGGATCTTGGGGTATTTCTGGAGTCTCCCCAGGGGAGTCAGTCCTCGTCTCGAGTGGGGCATGCACGTGCGCTTTCCTCCCGAGCTGTAGCAGCAGTGTCACGCTTCCCCTTCACGTGGATCAAGGGATCTGTGGCTTCCCTCGAGGCTTTCCTTTCCCACGAGGCTTTCCCATAGGGCTGTCCCACGTGCCACCGTGGTGTGAGTCGATCCTCGGCTTGAAAGTCGAAACAGTGCAGGGAAAACAGGTTTCCCTGGAATGGACTGAGACATCTGGGGACTCTGGGAATGGTGGCACGACCCTGGAGTTCCTCGGCCTTTCCTGTGGAGAGTGCCTCCTCTTGAGATGCGACAGGAACGCCGGGAATTCTTTCCCGACCACGCAGGGAAAGGAACCCGTCTCTCGAGCAAGGAGGCGGAAACGGGTCTCCTCTGGATGTGGGCGGGACTCTCGTGCTTCCTCTCGAGTGGATCGGGTATGTCGGGGGAACTTCTTGAGTTGCAGCAAGGGTGTGAAGGACCCTTTGGAAGTTCCAGAGGTTAGGTGTGATTAGCCTCGAGACGCCTCAGCGGAAATGGGCCTCATCTCGCCTGGAGGGGGAACCTCCTGGATTTTCTCGAGTTGCGGCAGGTGATCTCGACTTACGACGGGGACCTCAGGGACCGCTCTGGTGGCTCAGGAAAGGCCAGTCCCATGCGAGTTGCTCGGGGGCCTCTCGGGATTCCTCTCCGTCGATGCCGGGGCCTAAGACATTGTGTAGAGTCGGTGTCGGAACCTGAGGATTCCTCTCCAGTGCTGACATGGATCTTGGGGTACTTCTGGAGTCTCCCCAGGGGAGTCAGTCCTCGTCTCGAGTGGGGCATGCACATGCGATTTCTCCGAGCTGTAGCAGCAGTGTCACGCTTCCCTTCGCGTGGATCAAGGGATCTGTGGGCTTTCCCACGAGGCTTTCCCACAGGGCTGTCCCACGTGCCACCGTGGTGTGAGTCGATCCTCGGCTTGAAAGTCGAGGCAGTGCAGGGAAAACAGGGTTTTCCTGGAATGGACGGAGACATCTGGGGGACTCTGAGAATGGTGGTACGACCTGAGTTCCTCTCGCCTTTCCTGTGGAAAGCGACTCCTCTTGAGATGCGACGGGAACGCCGGGAATTCTTCCGACCACGCAGGGAAAGGATCCCTCCTCTCGAGCTAGGAGGCGGAAGCGGGACTCTCTGGATGTGGGTGGGACTCTCGTGCTTCCTCTCGAGTGGAGACGGGTATGTCGGGGAACTTCTTGAGTTGAAGCAAGGGTGTGAAGGAACCTTTGGAAGTTCCAGAGTTTAGGTGTGATTAGCCTCGAGACACCCTCAGCGGAAATGGGCCTCATCTCGCCTGGAGGGGAGAACCTCCTGGATTTTCTCGAGTTGCGGCAGGTGCTCTCGACTAACGACGGGGACCTCAGGGACCGCTCTGGTGCCTCAGGAAAGGCCAGTCCCCATGCGAGTTGCTCGGGGGCCTCTTGGATTCTCTCCCGTTAATGCCGGGGCCTAAGACCTTGTGTGGAGTCGGTGCTGGAACTGAGGATTCCTCTGCAGTGCTGACATGTATCTTGGGAACTCCTGGAGTCTCCCCAGTGGAGTCAGTCCTCGTCTCGAGTGGGGGTCATGCACGTGAGCTTTCCTCCCGAGCTGTAGCAGCAGTGTCACGCTTCCCTTCGCGTGGTCAAGGTTACTGTGGCTTTCCCAAGAGGCTTTCCCACAGGGCTGTCCCACGTGCCACCGTGGTGTGAGTCGATCCTCGCTTGAAAGTCGAGGCAGTGCAGGGAAAACAGGTTTCCCTGGAATAGACTGAGACATCTGGGGGACTCAGGGAATGGTGGCACGACCCCTGGAGTTCCTCTCGCCTTTCCTGTGGAGAGCGACTCCTCTTGAGATGCAACGGGAACACGGGGAATTCTTTCCCGACCACGCAGGGAAAGAATCCCTCCTCTTGAGGCTATGAGGCGAAACGGGTCTCCTCTGGATGTGGGCGGGACTCTCGTGCTTCCTCTTGAGTGGAGACGGGTAAGTCGGGGAACTTCTTGAGTTGCAGCAAGGGTGTGAAGGACCCTTTGGAAGTTCCAGAGGTTAGGTGTGATTAGCCTCGAGACACCTCAGCGGAAATGGGCCTCATCTCGCCTGGAGGGGAGAACCTCCTGGATTTTCTCGAGTTGCGGGCAGGTGCTCTCGACTTAAGACGGGACCTCAGGGACCGGCTCTGGTGGCCTCAGGAAAGGCCAGTCCCCATGCGAGTTGCTCGGGCCTCTCGGGATTCCTCTCCCGTCGATGCCGGGCCTAAGACATTGTGTGGAGTCGGTTCCGGAACCTGAGGATTCCTCTCCAGTGCTGACATGGATCTTGGGGAAACTTCTGGACTGTCCCCAGTGGTTCAGTCCTCGTCTCGAGTGGGGGCATGCAAGTGCGTTTACTCTCCGAGCTGTAGCAGCAGTGTAACGCTTCCTTCGCGTGGATCAAGGGATCTGTGGCTTTCCCTCGAGGCTTTCCACGAGGTTTTCCCACGAGGCTTTCCCACAGGGCTGTCCCACGTGCACCGTGGTGTGAGTCGATCCTCGCTTGAAAGTCGAAACAGTGCAGGGAAAACAGGTTTCCCTTGAATGGACTTAGACATCTGGAGGACTCTGGGAATGGTGGCACGACCCTGGAGTTCCTCTCGCCTTTCCCGTGGAGAGTGCCTCTCTTGAGATGCGACGGGAACGCCGGGAATTCTTTCCCGACCACGCAGGGAAAGGATCCTCCTCTCGAGCTAGGAGGCGGAAACGGGGCTCCTCTGGATGTGGGCGGGACTTCGTGCTTCCTCTCGAGTGGAGACGGGTATGTCGGGAACTTCTTGAGTTGCAGCAAGGGTGTGAAGGACCTTTGGAAGTTCCAGAGGTTAGGTGTGATTAGCCTGAGACGCCTCAGCGAAAATGGCCTCATCTCTCCTGGAGGGGAGAACCTCCTGGATTTTCTCGAGTTGCGGCAGGTGGTGCTCTCGACTTAGGTCGGGGACCTCAGGACCCGCTCTGGTGGCCTCAGGAAAGGCCAGGCCCATGCGAGTTGCTCGGGGCCTCTCGGGATTCCTCTCCCGTAGATGCGGGCCTAAGACTTGTGTGGAGTCGGTGCCGGAACCTGAGGATTCCCTCTCCAGTGCTTACATGGATCTTGGGGTACTTCTGGAGTCTCCCCAGGGAGTCAGTCCTCGTCTCTAGTGGGGGCATGCACGTGGCTTTCCTCCAGCTGTAGCAGCAGTGTCACGCTTCCTTCGTGGATCCAGGATCTGTGGCTTCCAGGCTTTCCCACGAGGCTTTCCCACGAGGCTTTCACAGGGCAGTCCCACGTGCCCCGTGGTGTGAGTCGATCCTCGGCTTGAAAGTCGAGGCAGTGCAGGGAAAACAGGTTTCCCTGGAATGGACTGAGACATCTGGGGGACTCTGGGAATGGTGGCACGACCCTGGAGTTCCTCTCCTTTCCTGTGGAGAGTGCCTCCTCTTGAGATGCGACGGAACGCCGGGAATTCTTTCCCGACCACGCAGGGAAAGGATCCCTCTCTCGAGCTAGGAGGCGGAAACGGGCTCCTCTGGATGTGGGCGGACTCTCGTGCTTCCTCTCGAGTGGAGACGGGTATGTCGGGGAACTTCTTGAGTTGCAGCAAGGGTGTGAAGGACCCTTTGGAAGTTCCAGACAGGTGTGATTAGCCTCGAGACGCCTCAGCGGAAATGGGCCTCATCTCGCCTGGAGGGGGAACCTCCTGGATTTTTCTCGAGTTGCGGCAGGTGCTCCGACTTACGACGGGGACCTCAGGGACCCGCTCTGGTGGCTCAGGAAAGGCCAGTCCCCATGCGAGTTGCTCGGGGCCTCTCGGATTCCTCCCGTCGATGCGGGGCCTAAGACATTGTGTGGAGTCGGTGCGGAACCTGAGGATTCCTCTCCAGTGCTGACATGGATCTTGGGGTACTTCTGGAGTCTCCCCAGGGGAGTCAGTCCTCGTCTCGAGTGGGGGCATGCACGTGCGCTTTCCTCCCGAGCTGTAGCAGCAGTGTCACGCTTCCCTTCGCGTGTCAAGG
>NW_017192675.1:0-21258 GCF_001704415.2 Capra hircus
AAAAGACTTTTGATGCTGGGAGGATTGCGAGGCATGTGAGGCAGAAGGAACGACCAGAGGAGATGGATGGCTGGATGGCATCACGGACTCGATGGACGTGAGTCTGAATGGACTCGGGAGATGGTGATGAACAGGGAGGCCTGGCCTGCTGCGATGCATGGGGTCGCAAAGAGACAGACACGACTGGAGCGACCTGAAGTGAACTGAGTCTGCCCCTCCGAGGGACACCCCCCCGCCCTCGCCCCCCGGTCTGGCCCGGGCCCATGGCTGCAGCGTGTGGGGTCTCAGTGGGACCAGCGGACGTCACAGCAGGGGCACGGGGCCTGAGACGCCAGGTGCCTGGCAGGGCCCACACTGGGTGGCCGCACCCCGCCCCTGCCCACCGCCCTCCCGGGAGGCCCCTCCCCTCTTCCTGCGACTGGCAGCTTTCCTGGTCACGGGGTGAGCCTTTCCTCTCTCTCCTCCGCTTCCTTTCTCACCACAAAGGGCGTTCATGTCACATCCCTGAAGCTGAGAGGCCTGAGGGGCGGGAACCAGTCAGCGAGGCCCCCCAGAGCCGGCCGCAGGGAGCCAGCCCGCCCCTGCGCTGGGAGGCCCGGCGCAGAGCCCTCACGCCGACACCCCAAGAAGGGGTGAAGCGCGCCCTGGTCTCCCTCCCCACCCGAAGACGCCGGGGCGGAGCCGGGGCGGAGAGGGCGGCGCGGGGAGGGGCGGTGCCGGCAGCGCGGAGGCGGGGCGAGAGCGGAGCCGGGGGCGGTGCGGGGAGGGGCGGTGCCGGGGCGGAGCCGGGGGCGGCACGGGGAGGGGCGGTGCCGGCAGCGCGGAGGCGGGGCGAGCGCGGAGCCAACCGCGGAGAGGCCGCTGCTGCCGGCGGGCCGAGCGCTGGTCGGCGGGAAGCGGGGTCGGGCACAGAGCCCTGACAGACCCCGAGGCTGCGCTCAGGTAGACGGACCCCAGAAACAGAGTTCCCCAAAGTGGACGTTTTCCAGGCGCCTTCCTCCTGCCGGCGGGAGGGGCGGGAGAGCTCAGCCGTGTCTGTGCCGGAGACTCGGAGGTCAGGGGAGAGGGCGCCCGACCGACGGGCCTGTGACCGCCCGCACCCCTTCCCCGGCCGCTTCCAGCCCTCCTGCACACCCTCCGCCCGCCCCGCAAGGACGGTGAGTCGCCTCCGCCAACTGAATCCTCTGCAGGAAAGTTCTCTCTGTACCCATCCACGCTGGGCGCGCACCTGGACCAGTGAAGGAACATTACAAGGCCGGGCAATCCCCAAGCCTGCTTCACCGGCTCACCTGATGTGCCCCCGAAATGCTTCACACAGGGCCTGAAGGCAGGTATTTCTTGAGTAACTGAACCTTACTTTACTGTCAGAGTATTCTTCAAAGTAAAAGTCTTCCCCACTAAAGAGGAGCTTGTGTGTCCATGGGGTAGATGAGATCGGAAGGGTTAGGCTTGGGGTCAGAGTCAGAGTCCGGGTCAAAGTCAGGCACTTTCACCATTCCACAGTCCACGTCTGTTCCTGGGATGACAGATGCCATGGACAGATGTTCAAGGCCATGTCCGCGCCCCTCCACTGCTCTTGTCGGGGCTGGAGTTCTCAGAACCGCACCGCCTCTCAGGCTGATCAGAGGTAACAGAGCTCACTTGGGCAGACGCACCCCCTCGACGAGGGAGGCCGAGGTGTAAGCAGGGAAGATCTAGTGATCCCAGGGCAAAGGGGGCAGATGTGGGAATAACGCAGAAGTAGTGTGAACTGCAAATGTTCGTTGCTGTTACAGAAAATCAGGCGGTCCCAAACACCCCGCAGCTGCGGCTGGCGTGTGCGAGGCAATGGTGGAAGGTGTCCAGTAAATAAACACCAAGGACCTCCAAGATACTCGGAGCGAGGCATCGATGCCTGAAGGGACACTCGTGTGCTGACCCGTGCATAGACGTGTCTGAAAGTGTCATCTCATCCTGCCCACATCTGTGCTCAGTCCCACGAGTCTGCACTGTACCTCCAGCTCCAGCCATCACCACGTGGATCACAAACCCTCTGCTTGGCCTAACAGGAACTTGGCAGAGGCTTCATTCTGGGAGCCCTGGCTTAGTGCAGGGCGCCAGGACATGGCCACTTTGGAGCGGGTCTGCTCGGCCTGTGGGTGCCATCCACACACTAAGCCAGGTCCCAACTCGTGTTCCAAATCCACATCCTTCCCCAGAAGCTGTAGGCGCAAGTGTTTCAGTCCTCAGGCAGGCCTGGTTCTGCCCCGGGAGCTCAGCCCCAGAACCGTGGGGGATACCGGTCTCTCACTTTCACACAAAGGCCGCAATGCCTCTGGCTGGCGTGATGCCCAGATTCTGCCCCCAGAACACATGTGTGGCAGCCCTGCCCCCAGCACCTCCCAGCGGGCCTGCCTTTGGCGGCAAGGTCTTTGAACAGAGAATTGAGTTAAATGAGGCCATTCAGGTGGGCCCTGATCCAATAGACCTGGTGTCCTTGTGGGAAGAGGAGGTCAGGACATAGAGACCCACACACACGGGGTGGCCAACGAGGACACGGGCAGGAGATGGCCGTCCACAGGCCAAGGGGAGAGGCCTCAGGGGGACCGGTCCTGCCCACATCTGGGTCTTGGGTTCCAGCCTCCAGGACGGGAGACGGTAAATGTGTGTTGTTCGCACTACATCCATAACACTCTGTTACGGCCGCCTGATGGGCAAATGCAACTGCAGCCCCAGACTTAACCCAGACGGCAGGAGTGAGCGGCAAGCAGGGGCCACTCGGCTGACCTGCCTGTGGGGTCGCTGAATTGCAAAGAGGGTGATGGTCTCAGCACCTTCCCTCTGAATGCCAGCCGTGTGCTACCTCCAGTGTGGACACCGACTTCTCTGTCATTTAAAACCTCCATCGCTGCCTTGATACTTCTCGGGGTGATAGCTATGCTTCTCTCCATCTTGTCTTTTTCCAAAATGGAGCTAAAAACACACCAGCTGAGAGCTGGGCTCCCCTCCTCTTGCTGCCGTTCAGTTGCTAAGTCACATCGACTCTTTGCAGGGACAGTTGAACCAATTCTACACCATTCTAAACGGGAATGGGGCCCCAGGGACAGAGTGGGCTGCACCCCACGATGGGCAGCTCCAAGTACGAGCGACACAGATGTCATTACTCGTAAACCCCAGTCAACGGGCAGCAGCACCTGATGGATGAGCGGAAACAAGCCAGGATCGTCTCAGTGGCCCAAACAGGCCCTGATTGGCAGAAAACCCCAGACAGAGCAACCGCAGGGCCACAGGCCTGCTCCAACCCGGACATCAAGCCCTACCTTCAGTGAGGTAAAGAGTTAAGTCAGAGGAACTTTTCAGAGCACGAAGCAAAGGACACTCCTCAGAGACGAGTCTGGAGAGAACCTGAGAAAAAGTCAACCAGCACGTGAGTGAAACACAGAAGAGGCAAACCTCCCAGATGAAAGAGAGAGAAAAATGGTTTAAAATGCCAAAAAGTGGCACCAGAACATGCATTTCACCCTCAACGATCATCAGAACTTGTGTGGGGCCTTGTTACACATGGTCAGGTGGGCGTGTCTGTGATTAAGTGAGAAACACCGCCCACTGGTTCATCCACTTCACCGTGAGGTTTGGTGACACCATGGAGCTGGGAGTGGCAGGGTCATAGGACAGCTGTCCCCGGATTTCAGAGTCACAGTCAGCAGGAGTGTGAGCAGGGGTTGGGCACCTAGGGGTAATGTGGGGTCCTCAGCGGGAGACACAGGAGTGGATGAGCCACCCCGAGAGGGAGACAGTGATGGGTCAGGGTGGCCTGGTGCCCCACAGGGGACGCAGGTGAGGGAGGGGGCGGCCTGGAGTGGGGGACCAGGCCCCCTGACATCCCCGGGCCCAGAGCTGTGCAGAGTGAAGGCCCGGCCCTGGGGTCTTGGCAGGTGGGAGGGTCCAGTAGGGAAGGATGGGCCGAGGGTGGCTGGATTAGAGGAAGGCGGGGTGGGGTGGGATGTGGGGAGGAGTGGGCAGGCGTGGGGAGTGTGGGGGGCGTGGGGACAGCTACAGGAAGGAGGGTGGCGGGTTGGCCCTGGGTTGAGGCGAGGAGGCCCCTCGGGTCCCCCCAAGCCCGGCGTCTGCAGTCTGCGGGGAAGAGTGTCCCGAGGCCACTTTTCATCTCCTCACCATGGATGGAGCGGGCCTCCTCATTGCGGACAGAGCGGGCCTTCTCTCTGCTGATGGACACCTCCTCTGTGACCTTCCAGTCGGTCAGCAGCTTAATCTGGGAAACACCACCAGCAACCCACAGTGACCGCTTTTTAACCCACACTTGGAATTGGAGCATCGATTTCATGTAGGTCACAGCAGCGCCAACACCCACGGGCTCAGTCAGGAAGTGTCCTAACTTGAGAGGCAGAGGCCTGTCGGCTGTGACACACGTGTAACCCTGTAACGAGCCAGCCCTGCACACGCACCTCTCCCAGGTCCTTCTTGATGCCAATGTACTTGACCTTCACTTACCCGTCTTCCCATCTAGCAATGCTGATTTGTCCACTTCCAGTGGTTTTAGGAGAAATGCCGCTGGAGGTGATATTTTCGGTTTGGGTTGCTCTCATGCCTATTTGGGCTTCCCTGGTGGCTCAGCTGGTAGAGAATCCTGCCTGTAATGTGGGACACCTGGATTCGATCCCCTGGTTGGGAAGATCCCCTGGAGAAGGAAAAGCAGCCCACCCCAGTACTCTTGCCTGGAGAATTCCATGGAGTGGAACAGGCTGCAGTCCATGGAAAAGCAAAGAGTCAGACATGACTGTGGGACTTTCCCTTTCACTTTCATGCCTATTTACCAAGGTGGGTGGAGATCTGAAGATTATTCTTTGTTCCTCAGTCTTGGACAAACCCTCAAAACCCCCATACTAGGCTTCAGTAAAGCTCTCCAGTAAAACTATGAAGATTTCGTATGACTCATATGTGAAGCCATCATTCCTACCAAAACCTGGTGCCATGTAACAATTCCATACCCTGAAATTTCTAATTGAAACTCCAATTAAAGTGTCAGACTTTTAACGGCAGAACCACTGCTTTGCTTGGAAGCTGAAGGGGGAGGGAAAACTAATTGCATTAAAGCGAAGGGCCCCCAAATGCAGACAGCACTATTCTCTCAGTGGGTTGGCTGAGGCTGTTTGTCAACATAAACTGAAAACCATTCAACAGTCATCATTACGCTGCCTGCCGCCAGGAAGCAGACAGGTATAGCTGACCACTCTCACATTCTATGGACTGTGAGCAGCCCAGATGCTGTTACACAGGTGCCCAGAACACTTCGAGGAGACATTTGGCTGTTTGGAAGTCAGGGACCTGTCAGTCTAGCTGGATTCCCCCATGGTGGGGCCAGGAGCCACACCAGACGATTGGTGCCCAGACAGCACCACCTCCAGGAATTTCCAGGCTGCTGAAGACCCTGCATCACAGCATTCTTCCCCTCTGGCCAACCTTGTTGTGGTGACAAAGCAAAAGGCTGCACAGTGTGGGTTCAGGACACTGAGATGCAGCCCCTGGTTTTGCAGGAAAGTATCAACTGCATGTGATGCTCAGAGAAAAATCTACCACAACTTAGAGTTCGTGTCAAGGTCCTGCCTGCAACACCTGTACTGAAAGAGCAGGGTGTGTGGTGGGCTTACACAGTGGGGGGCACAGTCGCCACATTTCACGTGACACATACAGGAATCCGGAAGAACACATGAACCACGTAAACATGCATTAGGGACACACTCACATTACTTCTGTTGATTCAGCTCAGTTCAGTCAGTCGTGTTTGACTCTGCAACCCCAGGGACTGCAGCACGCCAGGCTTCCCTGTCCATCACCAACTCCCGGAGCTTAGTTAAACTCATGTCCATTGAGTCGGTGATGCCATCCAACCATCTCATCCTCTGCCATCCCCTTCTCCTCCTGCCTTCAATCTTTCCCAGCATCAGGGTCTTTTCCAATGAGTCAGTTCTTCACATGAGCTGGCCAAAGTATTGGAGCTTCAGCTTCAGCATCAGTCCTTCCAATGAATATTCAGGACTGATTTCCTTTAGGATGGACTGGTTTGGTCTCCTTGCTGTTCAAGGGACTCTCAAGAGTCTTCTCCAGCACCACAGTTCAAAAGCATCAGTTCTTCGGCGCTCAGTTTTCTTTATGGTCCAACTCTCACATCCATACATGACTACTGGAAAAATCATAGCTTTGATGATTAGACTTTATCAAAATTAAAATCTTTGCTCATCAAATCACTGCTCTGACTGCAGATATATATAATTCTCAAAAACATATTTGACAAAGGACTCACACCTAGAATAAATAACATCAAAATTCAGTAACACAAACCACTCAAAAAAAAAAAAAAAAAAAACGGTGAAAACATTTGAACAAACACCAAGCCAGACCAGCCATAGGGAGTCAAGCGTAAATACCACACAACAAGAAGAACGGCAGGATTTACACGGCTGACAGCGCCGGTGGGAACAGTGAAGACAAGCCGGGGGGAATGCCCAGCAGCTCCAGAAAACTAAGCCGGTGCCGCCCCTGCAGCCCAGACCCCCAGGGGCAATGGAAACAGACGTTTTCAGGAAGAGAAGAGGCATAGCAGACGCTCAGCAGCCAGACATCCTGCTGCAGAGGAGCCCACAGGCAGGAGGGGTGGAGAACAGGGAGTGTTCACAGAGGTCCCTCCTGTCCCCACCGTACAGGTGAGTCTCGACAGGTGAGCCTGTCACGCATCCTGTCCAGTGAGGCCAGGCCAGCCCTTGGTGGAGACATGTCAGACCCACGATTGCATCAGGGAAATGGCAGGGGACCTGGAGGGGCCCCGGGAAACTTGTCTCTGCAGGGTCCGTCCCACACTGTTCGGGGTAGCCCGTGTCAAAGCTCCACGAGTGCTCAAGCACTCACTGTGTGTGAGCTCTGCTCCAGGAGAAACACTGTGAATGGGCATCGACCTAGGGTGGGCGGAGGATAAAAGGTGGAGAAGTGAAGACAGGCGATTGGTGAGATCTAACTGGCAGTTCCTAGTGGGTCGGACAGGTGTTCACTGTAAAATGCATTGTTTGCAATGCATCTGGTGTTTTCTTCCCTTTTAATTCTTCCCCACTTCTTCCCAACATTTCTCTGGAAAGCGCATATGCCTTCTTAAGTGAGAGCTGAAACAGGCATGAAGAGAAAGGCCCAGCGTTCATCCGGTGTTGTTTCTAAGGGGCCCTGTGTCAACAGAGGCATCTGGCTGTGGACTCACAGCTGAATCCAGGTCCCCAGCTGTATCACCAACGCCAGTGATGTCCCCTGCCTGCCACGGTTGGGCGTGATGAGGCCACAGTGCTTCATCCAACACGTGACCAGCTCAGGGGTCAGCACCTGTGGTGCAGTTAGAGAGGAGATACACCCCCATGGACCTAAGGTGGGAGTGAGAAGGAAAGCTATTCAAAATTAAGATATAGAAGCGGAATTAGGACTGAAAACAGTAAACATTCAAACTTAAAAGGTTGCTTGTCAGCCCGTAAAGAAACATCGTTTGATCTGCACATGTGTGGTGCAGATCTGACTTGCTTGGGGCTCCACTGGCCACAGAAATGGGGATGGTCTCCAGACTGAGTCTGCGTTTGACGTGGGTGGCTGCGCCGTCGGCTTGAAACCCCAGAGAAGTGAGCTCTGACAGCCCATCTGCCTGGGACCCGACGAGTCTGAGGGTCGCGTCTCATCCCCTCCCATGTCCTGGAATCTGTGTGGAGCTTCAGTTCTCTTCCGTTGTGGCTGAGACACATTTTAAACGTTTTTTAAAGTTTTACGACTCATTTTCCACCAGGTTGTCCTGTGCCTTCAGCTTTGCTCCAAGAGAGAATTACTTTGTTTGTATGCGGCTGATTTTGCCAAATCCTGACTATGTTCTAGCTGGACCAATCTAAGTGGAGGCTGGAGGACCCAGAAGTCTGGTGGGGGGCCTGTCTGGAAAAGGAACCCTTCCTCACTGGCTTGAAGCTGGAAAGACTCTGCTGCCAGGAAGCATGCCCGAAGGTGAACTTATCACAGAGAAGGCGTCTGCTCCAGAGCACAGAGCCAGGCTGCGAGCCTGGGAGCGGGAGGGTGAGCCATGGGGGAGGGGGCTCTCCCCAGCCCCGGGGGTCTGCGGGTGCTGTTCATCCCAGCGCTGGAGGCCTGGGCACTCAAGGGGCCACCCCCGGGAGGGCCTCCCCAGTGCGCCCAACCCTCGCCCAACACGGACCCCTCCCCTCCCCCTCTGCATTCTGGTCCCTGCTATTAGGGTGGGCGGCCCCAGGCCCCAGAGCCGCACCCCACCTGCACGCGTCCTCCCCAGGTGCCCAAGCTTCCCCACCTCAGGGTCAGGCCCCTCCTCTGCCCAGCGCCATGGTCTCTGCTGGGAGGGCCACTGCGCAGATGCTCAGGGCCACTCCTGACCTGTTCCTCAGTGAGGAGTGACTGATGGGGCCACTGCCGCTCCAGCTCTCTGCACCACCTGGTCTTGGGCAATCAGTCTCTCCACCATCTCAGACACCTTTGGAGATACTGGGTGTTTCCTGACTGGACCAAACAGAACGTGCCACCAAGTTCAAAACCAGAGCGATGAGAACTAGCATCACCCAGCCCTCCCTCCCTCCCCCAGGGAGCATCTTGGAATCATCCCTGCAAGGCTGGGCCCCGCCCTCTGATCACTGCAGACCACACTTTCTCGTGTCTTCAGCCCCCAAACGCGAGAACATTTCCTCCCCTCCCTCGGCGTTTCTCCCTGTGCCCCGGGGAGCCCCTCACCATGGCCGCTCTTTTCTGGGTGGGCTTACGGTCTGCCTGCCTCCCCACCACCCCCGACAAAACAGGCCGAGCAGGCAGGAGCCTGAGGGTCGAAGCGGCAGCAAATGACTCTGCTGCTGTTGCCCTCTGTGATATCTCTTCTCTCAAGGCAGGGAGTGCTCAGCTGCTAGAATTTAGGCCGCGTGCTTATAAAGCATTACTTGTCAGAAACGCGGTGTGGTCAGGGAGAATGACCCTTGAGGCACCGCCCATCTGTGACTGCAGACCACCCCGCAGCACGAGTAGCAGAGACAAGCAGCGCTGTGCTCCAGACGCCGATGCCGACCTTAAATGTGGAAGGGAAGAGACCGGTGCTTTTAAGGGCCCGTCATGAACTAGGCCAATCAACAGGGTGATTGTTATTAAAATATTCATAATATGGATACTTTAATATGAATCTAGAAGTTGCAGCTCTAGTAATTTAGACACGGTTGGATACAATAAGCACATCAAGAAGTCTCTGAAAAAGAGTTAGACATGCACACCCTCTGCCCATCCAACCACCCTCTTCCCTCTACCTACCATCCACCCATCTGCCCACCTAGCCACTCGCCCACCCAGCCAGCCAGCCACCCATCTACCTACCCGCCCACCCAGCCAGCCAGCCAGGCACCCACCTACCCACCTGCCCACCTGCCCAGCCAGCCAGCCACCCCCTGCCCACCCACCCACCCAGCCAGCCAGCCACCCCCCTGCCCACCTGCCCGCCCACCCAGCCAGCCAGCCAGCCAGCCCCCTGCCCGCCTGCCCACCGCCTGCTCACCCAGCCCCTTGCCTGGATCCCTGACCACCTGAAAGCGCCAGGTGCACAAGAATGATGACTCAATGCAATACAATGATGTCTGGGGAATCTGGGGAAGGGTTTCCTGGAATTACTTGTACTATTTTGCAAACATTTTTTGTAACTCTAATTATTTTAAAGTTGAACGATTTTTAACAAGCCCTAGAAGCTCACAGCCTCAAGCAGGAGGGGTCCGGTCCACGCCACCCCCAGCCCCTGTCTGGATGCCACAGTCTGAACAGGGGTAGGGGGGCCAGACCAGAAGAGTCAGTGTGGCCACCGTGGCCAACACACCAGTCATCACCAGAACTCCCACCCCAGAGAGCGGCCTACGGCTACTCTGCCACCTGGTGCCAGGACAGCAGGTGACAGTCGGTGAGGGGCCGTGTGGACCCCAAACGCTGAGGCCTCTCCTTTCAGAGCAGCTGTCAGAGGCCCGCCTTCTGGGTGGAGGTGACCCCTTGGCCCCCAGTCCCCGAGGTCAGGGGTGCTGCACCCTCCACCTCTGCCAGGCCCGGCTAGACCCCACTTGCTCCCTGCTCCTTGACTTTGACCCTGACCTCTCTGCTCCCCTGGTGTCTCTCCGCCTGTGTCACGCAGGTCCTGGACACCTCACATGGCCATCCCTACCACGCACACATTTGCTGCAAAAAACATTTTCCTGGAGCAATAATAACATGTCGGCTTCCAATCCTCCCAGATAAGACCCTGAGCTGAGGGCATGGTGTCTGGGCTGGGCGGGCTGTCCTGGAGAGACGCACAGATGGCTGCTGTGATGCTCCCGGGGCTCCGGGGACCCTGCACACGGCTCCCGCAGACCGTCCATCCCCAGGACACGAGCACACCGTCCCAGACAGAGAGCTGGCCGCACGAGACACAGAAAGCAGAGTAAGGGGGCCTTCCCGCAGACGCAGGGCGGTGGGCGCCTGGACCGCCACCCACAAACGCGGGGCCTCCTCCTCCCGCGGGACTCTCGCTGCCCCTCCACTCTCCAGAATGATCCAGCATCCCTGGAGCAAGGACTCCCAAACACCAGCTCAAGGTCAGGTCGGCCACCCCGGCACATGGCACTTCGAGAATTCCGGAGTTGCCTGCAGCAAGGGAGCAGGAGCAGAGGGAGACGGGCGTCTGAAGGGCAGAGTCAGCTTCCATGCGTTGCAATTCGGCATTTGAAGCTCAGCTCTTCAGGACACGTGCACAGGACCATAATCCACAGAATTCAACGTGCAGTTTCACAAGGTTAAGCCTGGAGCCCATGATAGACTGCTGACCTCCTCTCTCAGAGACAGTGTTTCCTCTAATTCCATTCCTTTTCCTTTAACTGTTATTTCTCCCAGGGCTTGCTTTCCTTGTTGCCTGTGACTGCAATGGTCAGCTTTACCTTTTCTATTAACTTCTGTGTCTCCCCAAAGCTTTATTTCTATACATCATTTCATTTTCTGTTAAAAACAAGCCGTATTACAGGTGATACATCTCACACACGGACGTGACCCAGCCTCACCGCCGTCTCAGGTGCCCTTAGGGAGGCCCTGAGGGTCTCCAGCCAGCGTCTCGGACCCCCGGCGCCCCTGCCTCTCACTGTCCCCCGCCAGCCCGGCTCCTCAGCAGTCCCTGTGTTGCTCTGACGGGAACCAACCCTCCTGGGAGGCGGCGAAGGTCAGGCCCCGATCTGCAGCCGCGCAACCCTGCGGGGAAATACACTGGGCCCCCCCCCCCCCCCGGAGGCCAATACGCATGTGTGTGCGCGTGTGTGCACAAGTTCACTGCAGTACGCACGGCACGTAAACAAAGGCCGGCCTCCCGCAGCTGTGAGAGCTGCCGAACGGGACAGTGAGGAGGCGCCCTTTCAGAGGGCCCTAAGGCCGCCCCTGGGGGCCTCCGCTCTGACGGAGCAGATGGTGGGCGGTCCCCCGGCAAGCACCGCCCACAGCAGCTGGTGGAGTCCCCAGACAGACAGCTAGACGGACAGCTGCTGCTGCTGCATCGCTTCAGTCGTGTCCAACTCTGTGCGACCCCAAAGAGGGCAGCCCACCAGGCTCCCCTGTCCCTGGGATTCTCCAGGCAAGAACACTGGAGTGGGTTGCCATTTCCTTCTCCAATGCATAAAAGTGAAAAGTGAAAGTGAAGTCTCTCAGCTGTGTCCGACTCTTCAAGACCCCATGGAATGCAGCCCACCAGGCTCCTCCGTCCATGGGATTTTCCAGGCAAGAGTAGTGGAGTTGGGAGCCATCGCTACCAACCCTTAAATCCCGCTAAAGCAAGGCCCAGCCCTCGGCTGCCTCTACGCCAATTAAGGCTTTTTCAGAAAAGTGTTTTCTTTACCAGCAGCTTCTCCCCACGCGCAGGGCTGTGGGGCTGCTGCTCCCTGCTTGGAACTTCGAGGGAGACCCGCACCCTGGGACTCTACCGTCTGCCTATCCATCCAAGCTTCTAGAACAGCCCCGGCTTCAACCTGGTGACGTCAAATCTCACAACCTGGAGGTGGAAAGTACCGTCAGAGTGAATGTTCTAGAACCCCAGGGTCCAGTTTGCTGTTTCCCAGGCTTTCTGTCTTGAAATTCATTTGTCTCTATTATTTCAATAAAGCAGTTCACCATTGTCATAAATCACCGAGTCTAATATTGCAGAAATATTGTTCAATATAAAAGAAAAATTTAATGTCTTCCGTTACTATCTGGTCCATAGTTTCAAAGAAATCAGATACCTATTTTACAGTAATCTAAACAGGCATCTCAGTTATGACTTTGCTGGCATTGGGACTTAATTTTGGGAAATACCTAAAAACTATAATAAAATGTGATTTTTCCGTGATTGAAATTGAATAAAGTTTGAAATCTTACAACCAAATCACCACACAAGGCCACACAGGCATTTAGGCTCAGTTCTTTACAAGCCGGATAGAAGAGGGAAAGCTGTTAAAGGATAAAATAAAGCCCTCAGATTTGCTGCAGGTTTAATTATATTGATCCACATGATGCTTCCTGCTGAAACAACTTCAGGTTAGTAAAGCAACAATGACTGTAACTGGTCTGATCCTTCTGGGGAACTAGTGACCATCAGACGACTGCCCGCACCTCCTGCCTTCACACCATGGTGTCTGGAAACCAGCCCGCTTTCCCAGCTTCTGCGGCTCCAGGGCTGCTGTTCAATAATGCTTAAAGGTTCCTGGCTGTGTCACAGATTTGCACAGCAACTTCCTTCTGGAGCTTCTGTCATCTCGGTAAGAGTCTCCCCTCAGGAGCCAGTCTGCTGGGCTCTTTCTGTTAAATCCCCGGGAGCTCTTTTCCCCTCGGACGCTGTCACTGAGCCTGGACCTGCCTAGGGCTGCCCTCTCTGGCAGCAGCCCAAGCGCATGCATCCGTGGGGCCGTGGGGACTCTGAGCCAGGGAGGCAGAGGGCTGCGGGCTCAGAACACACACGGCTTTTGTCTGCCCTCCAGCTTGATGGCTGCACTCATGCCATGCCAGCCGCAAGTCAGCACGTGAGTTCTTTCCAGCCATTTGGTGAGTGTGCCGTGGTGAGTGTGCCATGGTGTCACGCTGGGCTTTACGCCTTACTCCCTAAAGAGCAACGCTTTAGCCCTTTTGCTATTACTTGCTGTCTGGATATTTTTCTTTTCTGAAGGGCCTGTGGTAAATACTTTATTTGCTGTGCCTGTATTTGAGCAATTTGTAGTTTTTCGATTGGATGAGATGCTTTGATGCATGTGTGTATATAGAGATAAACAGGTACAGACAAAGCCTCCTGTTCTGTGACCTGCATTTTCACTTTCTTCGCTGTGTCTGTTGATGAGCAGATGTTCTTAATCACAACGTCGCACAAGCAGCAAGCCTGTTCCTCATGTTTATCGAGTGTGTGCTTCCTGCTTAAGACGCCTTCACCTCCCAGAAAAAGGGAGACATGCTCTTCGCTTTCTCCTTAAGTCTTGACTGCTTCCTCATCCACGTGTGGGCCTGCAGTACACCTAGAATGTGAATTTGTTTTTGCATAAAATGTGGAAAGAGTCAAAAATTCACTCTTTCCCACCTTGAACCAATGAGCACACACATTTTGTTTTTGAAACGTCCTCTCCCCACAGGGAGGCGCCCCCGTGGCCGGGATCGGGGGCGGCTTCTGTGCGTCTGTTTGGTCCTTTGGTTCCGTTTGTCTGTTTTTGCATCAGCATCATGGGTGCCTGTGTGCTTAGCCGCTCAGTCGGGTCCAACCTCTTCGCAACCCTGTGGACTGCAGCCCGCCAGACTCCTCTGTCCATGGGATTCTCCAGGCAAGAATACTGGAGGGGGCTGCCATGCCCTCCTCCAGGGAACCTTCCCCAGCCAGGGACTGAACCCACACCTCCTGTGGCTCCTGCATGGCAGGCTGATTCTTTGCCACTGAGCCACCAGGAAAGCGCACAGCGGCATCACGCCATCTCAGTCACTGTCGCTTCGCAGGAAGTCCTCCAGCTTTGTTCGCACATGTGCTCTGGCTCTTCTAGGCCCTTTGCATTTCTGTATTGTATTGGTTCTTTATTGCTGGGCCAAAAACTCAGCAGTGTAAACACCCTCACTTATTATCTCTGAGCGTAAATCAGGAATCCAGAAATGGCTTCCTTGAGTGACGGTAACAGCGCTTCAGAAGTGACACTGTGTCCTCACTGAAAAGGGTCCCTGGGCCAGTCCACTTTGGCGAGGGCGGGGGTGGGTGGCTACAGGAGGGGAGTTGGGGGTTCCTGGGTCATCTCAGAGGCTGATGACCACACACATTGAGTTCCAAGTAAGAGTGCTGATTTCCAGAAAAGGAATCAGCTAGAATATTGATTAGAATCACAGTGAATATTGATTAGAATCGCACTGAATTTATAGTCAGTTTGAGGAAGATTGACATTTGAAAACCGTGTGGCCTCTCGCCCCACTCACCTTTCATTGCCTTCAGCTGGATTGGTTCTCAGTGCACGTGGCATCCACATACCGCTGGATGCTGTTTGCACGACTGAGCAGGCTGCTGTCTTAGGATTCTGTTGTCTATTTGTCACTGGTATTGAGAAGTACAAGTGATTTCTTAATATTGATCTGTTTCCATATTAATTTGGGGAGTTTTAAAATGTATTCTTTCTTTGTCTGTACACAAGTCAACATTATGAATTTTATTCTCTTTCCAAATCCTCAGGCATGTTTTTCTCGCTTAGGGAACTATTGAACACACATGGTGGCAGCGTTATTAACTCACAAGTGCTGTTTGTGGCTGGACAGTTACCTACTCTCTTTATTGGATTGAGGAGGTTCCCTTCCGTTCCTAGTGCCAGTTAAAAAGGTTTCACAATGAATGGAGTTTGCATTTTATCAATACTTTTCCTGCATCCACTGAGATGGGGTTTTCTCTTTCACCTGATTAAGTGTTGAGTCACACTGACTTTTTAGCTTTAAACCACCCTGTTTTCCTGGAATAAACCCACTGCATCATGACATATTAGCATTTCTATATAATTTGGCTAGTTTTTGTTTAGGATTTTTTTTTGTTTGCTATAGTGAAAGAGTGTTTTCATAATTTTCCTTTATTTAAAGTCTTTGTCAGGTTTTGACATCAAGGGTAATGAGTGCTTAAGTTTCACCTCCGCATATGGAGACTCAAAGCAGTTTTTCAAAAGCTCAACACTCAATTCTGGTTCTCAGTATTTCTTAATATCTCCCATATGCTCTGAACAGCTGCTTTTCAATAAGCAGCTTCCATTTTAAAAAAAGCTCACATGACATGCACTGCCTAAGAGAATTTACAGAATGAACTTAAACCTAACAGCAATACACAAAGAGCTTATGACCAGATAACATACTGGTGTGATCACTCACTAGAGCAACATCTCGGAATGCGAACTCAAGTGGGCCTTAGGAAGCATCACAATGAACAAGCTAGTGGAGGCGATGGAATTCCAGATGAGCTGTTTCAAATCCTAAAAGATGATGCTGTTAAAGTGCTTCACTCAATATACCACCAAATTTAGAAAACTCAGAAATGGCCACAGGACAGGAAATGTCATTTTCATTCCAATCCCAAAATAGGCACGCCAAACAATGTTCAAACTACCATACAATTGCACTTATCTCATATGCTAGCAAGGCAATGCTCAAAATTCTCAAAGCCAGGCTTCAACAGTACGTGAACCAAGAATACCTAGATGTTCAAGCTGGATTAGAAAATGCAGAGAACCAGAGTCAAATTGCCAATACTCATTGGATCTAGAAAAAGCAAGAGCATTCCAGAAAATGTCTACTTCTGCTCATCAACTACATTAAAGACTTTGACTGTGTGGATCACAACAAACAGAGGAAATTCTTAAAGAGATGGAAACACCAGATCACCTTACCTGCTCCTGAGAACCTGTATGCAGGTCAAGAAGCAACAGTTAGAACTGACATAGAACAACAAACTGGTTCCAATTGGAAAGGAGTACTTCAAGGCTGTATATCATCACCTGCTTATTTAACTTATATGCAGAATATATCATGTGAAATGCCAGGCTAAATGAAGCACAAGCTGGAATCAAGATTGTCAGGAGAAATATCAATAACCTCAGCTATGCAGATGACACCACCTTATGCAGAAAGTGAGAGGAGCTAAAGAGCTCTTGATGAAAATGAAAGAGGAGAGTGAAAAGTTGACTTAAAGCTCAACATTCAGAAAACTAAGATCATGGCATCCAGTCCATCACTTCATAGCAAATAGATGGGGAAACAATGGAAACAGTGACACTTTATTTTGGGGGCTCCAAAATCACTGCAGTGGTGACTGCAGCCATGAAATTAAAAGACGCTTGCTCCTGAAAGAAAAGCTACAGCAACCTAGACAGCATATTATAAAGCAGAGACAGACTCTGCCCCAGCGCTTCCATCTCGATGTCCATCTCGAACTCCCTACTGCTCACCCCCGCCCCCCTGCCCCCGGCTCACGGGTACTCCGTCTGAGCAGCAAAGGCCCTGACAGCTTTCTCAGCCCCGGCGGCAGCCCCAACCATGCTGACCAAAACCCAGACTGAAGCCCCCAGAGAGCAGCTCAGAGCAGGACAGGCCCAGGCTGGTGTTGGGGCAGGTTGGGCTCAGGCTTGCACGAAGGGTCAGGTGCCACACCTGTGTGTCCACATGGCCTGGAGTCCCCAGAGGCAGCTGCTAGGGCCTGAAGGAGGCTGGAGCTTTTAAAGTATTTGAATAATTTTGACCAAATCACATTTTACATGTCTCTCTCCATTAGCCCCTGTTTAGTCTGCCATCTTGAAACCAAATAGCACCTACTAAATTCCTCAGTGGCCAATGTTTGTGACTTTTACAAACTGTGGTAAAAATAAAGGAAATAGTGTGGGAATGTGTGCATGCAAATATTTAACCCTTGTAATTGGACTTTGCAGGCTATGGCTTAACCCAGCACACTGCCTGTGCTTACGGGAGAAGCTGTTAACACCTCAAATCCATCATACATCACTGAGGGAAATTCAGAACAACGGAAGTGGTAATTGACCTCTAGTTGCAAGACAGCATAACAGCACTGACTGGGCCAGACAGTCCTGTGGACAAGGAGAGAAGAAAAACATGGGGGGACACCTCCTCATCCCACCACTCCACATGGGAGCACAGGCCAAATGGAGTTTACAGCTCTCCTTGCTGAGCTGGCCGAGAACACACTGCGTGCTTCCCATGGGTGATTCAGTCGTGACATCTCCCTTTTATTTCAAGTTGGATCTTCTCTGTCACATCTGCCTCACATTTCACTTTGCTCGATTCTACACTTTCGTGGGCAAACATGTGGCTCAGTGGGCAGAGCTGACCCTGTGGCGATGAAGGCCTGACACTGAGGCTTAATGCATTTTCTATTCAGTTCAGTTCAGTTGCTCAGTTGTGTCTGACTCTTTGCAACCCCGTGAATTGCAGCACGCCAGGCCTCCTGTCCATCACAACTCCAGAGTCCACCCCACTATGTGATTGACCAGTGATGCATCCAGCCAGCTCATCCTCTGTCGTCCCTCTCCTGCCCAAATCCCATCCTCCCAGCATCAGGGAGGGTCTTTTCCAACGAGTCAACGCTTCACATGAGATGGCCAAAGTATTGGAGTCTCAGCCTCAGCATCAGTCCTTCTGATGAACACCTAGGACTGGTCTCCTTTACGATGACAGGTTGGATCTCCTTGCAGTCCAAGGTGCTGGGGGCCAGCGTGAGGAACTCCACCCACGGCAAAGGTCATGAGGAAGGAAGCTTGTCATACGCAAAGGCATGATCAAGCCTCAGGAAACCCCTGTTCCCGAGCATCTACCCAAAACCAGAGTCTGTTTTATGCTCTCACTACACTCTGACTTTACGGGGGGCTCTCCCCATAACCGTTTCTCTCGGAGAAGGAGTAAACGTGCAGCTCCAAGGCAATAAAAATTCCTGGCGTGACAAGAGTGTTTCAGCTTACGGATTCCTCTGAAGGTATCTAGCCCCTGTATAGGTTCGTCCGGCCACATGTGATTGTTTACAGCCTCCCAATCTGAGAGGCACGAGATGTTTTAGACTTGCTAAAGGCAAATTCTTTTGGGAAAATGTCAGTATAGTGGGTTGGTTAGGAATTATATTGGTGAAGGGTTTTTCATTTGTTGTGCATTAAGTGCTGCTAATTCCCTGCCCTGGGTGTGACAAGGGTGTTTCAGGTCAAACCTCTCTGCTGACAGACTAGCTTGTGTAACAGGATTATCCGTACTCCACATGATTGTTGACTACTCTCAACCATAAACAGCACAGAGAGTTTTTGAGTATTTGAGAGTCTTGAGTAGCATAGGGCTTTTCTCATTGTTGAGTCAATGATTGCCTCCAGGCCTCCATATCCTCAGGCACCTGGGAATATATTAATCAATGTATTTGGAATATAGAAAAGGAAATAGAATAGTTTTTGAATGTTAGCAATACTAGACTTTTTGAGCTAATGAATTTTCTCTTTGTAATAGACCACTGTACTTTGTTATAAATCACTGTGTCCTTGCTATGTAAAAATGTAACTTGATCACTATCTTAAGACTAAAATAGATTTAAGGGGAACATTGGTGAAAAGGATTTTTCATTTGTTGGGCTGATGTTTGCTGCCTAAATCTCCATATTCCTGCCTGCTTATATGAATATAACTAGCATATAGGAGAAATAAGAATTAACCTTTAGCATATAGGAGAAATAAGTATTACCTTTAAAGATTAATCATGTGAACCTTGGTTAAATAAATTCCTTCCTTGATTGTAACTCACTACACCCTCACCCTATAGGAATGCAACTTTATTTGGAGGGTGGTGCCTGGTTTAAGAAAAAACACCCTTTGAAAAAATAAGATTTTTGGTTATCGGAAAGAAAGGATCATAAAATGTCAGCAGGTCTAATGGCCAGAAGATGATGTAAAATCCCTAAGACCTTTTTATGTGAAGCACCTGATTTTGATAAAGGTCAGGACTGCTGACCCCCACGTGACTGTGTATTCATCCCAATGTGTAACGAAATGTATATAAGCAAACCCAAAAATAAAGAAATCGGATCAGTTTCCAGAAAGACTGATTCCCTCATGTCGTTCTTTTCTGCTCCCCGTTTCTCTGGCTAAATTCCCATCTGGAGCGTGGGTGCTCGCCACGTCTACTTACTTGCCCCGGTTTTCAAGCCCACGTGAGAAGGAGCCCAAGGAGGGGCACCTTCCGATATTCAAGTGGCACCGGTGGCCCAACATAGATGGTGCAAATTCCTTGTCTTGGAATTGTATTGGTATCCCACGTAAACCAAGTTATTCAGCCTTTTTTCTCTCCTACTATTTTCTGGCCCAATTCCCATCTGGTGCATGGGTACCCACCAAGCCTATTAATTTTGCCTGGGCTTCTAAGATCAGACTGGGCGGGGGGGCGGGGGGGCTCAGCGCCTCCTCTCCTTCGGGAGAATGGGAAGACGCCTGCGGCCTATGTAGGTGGTGATTGGTATTCCATGTGAACCAAGTTATTCAGCCTCTTTTTCTCGGCTAATTTTCTAATCCCTCTGTCTGTAATTAAATAAGTTATTTCCAAGGATGCTGACTCTGTCCCCACCTTCGAATTCCCTGGATCCACTGGGGCTGGACCCTGGCACCAAGGGACCCACAAGAGTCTTCTCCAGTACCACACTTCAAAAGCATCAATTCTTCAGCACTCAGCCTTCTTCACAGTCCAACTCACATCCATACATGACCACTGGAAAAACCATAGCCTTGACTAGACAGGTGTTTGTTGGCAAAGTAATACCTCTGCTTTTTAATATTTAGGTTGGTCATAAAATGGAGGAAAACAATAGAATGGGAAAGACTAGAGATCTCTTCAAGAAAATTAGAGATACCAAAGGAACATTTCATGCAAAGATAGGCTTGATAAAGGACAGAAATGGTATGGACCTAACAGAAGTAGAAGATGTTAAGAGGTGGCAAGAATACACGGAAGAACTATACAAAAAAGATCTTCACGACCAAAATAATCACGATAGTGTGATCACTCACCTAGAGCCAGACATCCTAGAATGTGGAAATTAAGTGGGCCTTAGAAAGCATCACTGTGAACAAAGCTAGTGGGAGGTGATGTAATTCCAGTGGAGCTGTTTCAAATCCTGGACAATGCTGTGAAAGTTCTGCACTCAATATGCCAGCAAATTTGAGAACTCAGCAGTGGCCAGGACTGGAAAGTGCCAGCTTTCATTCCAAGCCCGAAGAAAGGCAATGCCAAAGGATGCTCAAATTACCTCACAGTTGTACTCATCTCACACGCTAGTAAAGTAATGCTCAAAATTCTCCAAGCCAGGCTTCAGCAACATGTGAACCATGAACTTCATATGTTCAAGCTGATTTTAGAAAAGGCAGAGGAAGCAGAGATCAAATTGCCAACATCTGCTGGATCAGTGAAAAAGCAAGAGAGTTCCAGAAAAGCATCTATTTCTGCTTTATTGACTATGGCAAAGCCTTTGACTCTGTGGATCACAATTAAACTGGAAAAATTCAAGAGATGGGAATCCAGACCACCTGACCTGCCTCTTGAAACCTATATGCAGATCAGGAGGCAAAAATTAGAACTGGACATGGAAGAACAGACTGGTTCCAATTAGGAAAAGGACATCATCTGAGTAATCTGGTTCTAAATATAGGTTTTTAATTTTGAAATAACGCAGCTTATTTCACACCAAAAATGTACCTTTGAAGCCAATGCTCAAATCTGCCAGTGACTTCACCAGTTTCTTTACACTTTGAGAGACCCCGTCAGAAAGTTTGCTGGAGGTTAGGGGAGCGTTTCCTGGGTCACAGGCACCCTTGGGTGCTGCTGATCAGCGTGGGTGTTTACTGTAAACACTGGTTCTGAGAGCTGGCAGAGGGACTTTGGTCCTACAGACACAGGAGCGGCTTGTCACCAGCAGCATCTGTGTAGGTGCAGTCACTCCGTGGACACAGCCCCCGGCCCGCCCCACACCAGGCAAGATGCCCTGCCAGCTCTCCTCCCTGGCTGCTCCCATCCCTGGGATCTCAGCGAGCCTGGGACCCTCTGGGCCACTCACCCACTCCCTTCCCCCCTCACAGGTATGGAAAGTCATCTTGGGCTGGTTCCCAGAGGAAGGCAGTTCAGTCCCAGTCCCAGTCCCTGTACCTTAAAGTACCGGGAAAGAGCATGCATGAAAAATTTATATTC
>NW_017192676.1:0-10161 GCF_001704415.2 Capra hircus
GCAGCCATCACCCTGCAGTGATTTCCAAGCCCCCCAAAAAATAGTCTGCTGCTGTTTCCAATGTGTTCCCATCTATTTGCCATGAAGTGATGAGACTGGATGCAATGATTTTAGTTTTCTGAATGCTGAGCTTTAAGCTAACTTTTTCACTCTCCTCTTTCACTTTCATCAGGAGACTCTTTAGTTCTTCTTCACTTTCTGCCATAAGGGTGGTGTCATCTGCATATCTGAGATTCTTGATATTTCTCCCAGCAATCTGGATTCCAGCGTGTGCTTCCTCCAGCCCAGTGTTTCTCATGATGTACTCTGCATATAAGTTAAATAAGCAGGGTGACAATACACTGCCTTGACATATTCCTTTTCCTATTTAGAACCAGTCTGTTGTTCCATGTCCAGTTCGAACTGTTTCTTCCTGACCTGCATACAGGTTTCTCAAGAGACAGGTCAGGTGGTCTGGTATTCCCATCTCTTTCAGAATTTTTCCCAGTTTATTGTGATCCACACAGTCAAAGGCTTTGGCATAGTCAATAAAGCAGAAATAGATGTCTTTTTTTTCTGGAACTCTCTTGCTTTTTCAATGATCCAGTGGATGTTGGCAGTTTGATCTCTGGTTTCTCTGCATGTTTTAAATCCCTCTTGAACATTTGGAAGTTCACAGTTCATGTGAACTTGGAGAATTTTGAGCATTACTTTACTAGTGTGTGAGATGAGTGCAATTGTGCAGCAGCTTGAATATTCTTTGTCATTGCCTTTCTTTGGGATTGGAATGAAAACTGACCTAATGACTAGATGTTTTCAATTGCATATGCTGAAAGAACTGGCTGTGCAGTTTTGAAGAAAAAAAAATCATTTTAACCCATTTTCTCTGAAGTGCAAGGCATATCATGGCCATCCCTGAATCATAAAGTCACCTTTTCTTTATGTAGTCATAGTTTCATGCCTAAATTATAGGCCAACTCATGCTCAAATTGACTCTGATGTCAGGGGCAGATCAACTAATAAAAAGCTTGGATTGTCCCTCTGGAGGAAAGTGAGATCTTTGTCCCACGAGAAGAATCTGAAGGGTTAAGGGAACTTGCAAGAGTGGGGAAAGCTTAGTCCATCCTACATGTACCAAAATCTTAAATAAGGCTTATTTACTTTACCGAAGTAAAAAAACAGATGATGAAAACAATTATAAATCAATGAAAGGTAAAGAAACTCATAGTCTGTTATCAAAAATTGCATTCTAAGAAAACTTTGTTCTCTTAACCTAGAGAGGAGACTAAATTCCATCTGGTACCAGCTTACCAGAAGACAAACAAACAAACAAACAAATTATCGGTAAGCTTAAAAAATGTATATTCCATATATCTTGAAGTAGCAGTATTTCTGTAAAGGCATCAGTGTGAAATCATAGAAGACATGGTTAAAACCTGATTAAATAGAAATTGACAATGTAATCTGGTCACTGCTGCGACTTGAAATGCTTTAATATGATAACTGGAATTATAACTGACAGCATTTGACCAGGACATATCAGATTTTCACGGATGTCAGATAATTTCTAGGATATCTATATTAGGAACTGAAGGAATCTTTGAACCTAGGAAAGAAAACAACAGTCTCAAAGGCCCTTGCTGAATATCTATCAGCAAGGAATGTCTTTGCAAGGATCGCAAAATGAAGGGAAAATACACGACCTGCCTCTGCAACTTCGGTCCTCTGAGCAGATCTGGAGGTCTCCCTTTGTATAAGCTAACCTGTTCCTTCCAAATAGAGGTTTGCAACACAAAACAAGTGGCCGCCTATTCTTCCTCGAAGGAGGATCTCTTTCCCCACATCCTGCGAACTCCCTTTCCCAGCCTCCAGGAAAAGCGCTTCTTGCAGTTCCTTTCAGAAAATCCTATGGACGGAGAAGCCTGGTAGGCTGCAGTCCGTGGGGTCGCTGAGGGTCGGACACGACTGAGCGACTGCACTTTCATTTTCACTTTCATGCATTGGAGAAGGCAATGGCAACCCACTTACTGTTCTTGCCTGGAGAATCCCAGGGACGGGGGAGCCTAGTGGGCTACCGTCTATGGCGTCGCACAGAGTCGAACACGACTGAAGCAACTTAGCAGCAGCAGCAGCAGCAGTTCCTTTCTTAGGGGCAGTTATCCCTGAGATTGGGACCTGGAAAGGCAGAGCCACCTCCACACACACGTCTTTTCTGTCCCCTTTCCTCTGGAGGAGAGCTCTAGTGAGCCTAGGTCTGTCAGGAAAATTCTTGGCTTTGACGGGATCCACCCGGTGTGTGAACCTGCATACCCGACCTAGGGGCCACAGGGCACCTGTTTTGCTCGAGTGGGTCCTGGAGGGGTGCAGCATAGCAAGAGCTTAAAAATCCATCCAATTTGTCTTTTTTTTTTACCTCGGAGAGAACGAGTTTGCTCCACCTCCACCCTTTGGCAGTGTGGAGGGAAGAGGGCACCACCCTCTCCCAAAGGGGACATAGGGCCTACCAGGAGAGAAAGGCCCCTTGAGGAGCTGAGCCCAGGTAGGCAGCCAGTGATGTCAAGCACACTCCCGCTGCTTGCTTCTTCATGGGCACTCCCACGATCTGCTAGGAATGTCTTTGCAAGGATCTCAAAGGAAGGGGAGATACATGGCCCTGTCTCTGGAACTTCAGTCCTCTGAGCAGATCTGGAGGTCTTGAGTTGTATAAGCAAACCTGTTCCTTCCAAATAGAGGCTTGCAAACACACCCCCGGTGGTTGCCTCTTCTTCCCCGAAGAAGTCTTTCTTTCCCCACATGCTGCGAACTCCCTGTCCCAACCTCCAAGAATAGCGCTTCTTGCCATTCCTTTCTTAGAGGCAGTTATCCCTGAGCTTGGGGCCGTAGGGAGTAGCCCCACACTCACAGGGAAAGGCAAAGACTCCTCCATACATCTCCTCTATCCCCTTTGCTCTGGAGGAGAGCTCTAGTGAGCCTAGGTCTTTCAGGAAAATTCTTGGCTTGGACAGGATCTCACCCTGTTTGTGAACCTGCATACCCAACCAGGGGCCACAGAGCACCTGTTTCAGTAAAGTGGGCCCTGAAAGGGTGCAGCCTAGCAAGAGCTTGAAACCCATTCAATTGCTGTTTTTGTACCTCTGACAGAGCGAGCTTGGCTCCACCCTTTGGCAGTGAGGAGAAAAGAGGCATGACACCCTCCCCAAGGGGACATGGGGCCTATTCGAGAGGAAAGGCCCCTTGTGGAGATGAGGCCAGGAAGGCACACAGTCGTGTCAAACACACTCCCACTGCTTGCTTCTTCAGGGGCACTCCGCTATCAGCTAGGAATGTCTTTGCAATGATCACAAAGGGAAGGGGAGATACAGGGCCCTGCTTCAGGACCTCCGGTGCTCTGAGCAAATCTCGAGGTCTCCCGTTGTTGGTCAAGGTCAAGGTCAAGTTCAAGTTCAAGGTCAAGTTCAAGTTCAAGTTCAAGTTCAAGTTCAAGTCAAGTTCAAGAAGTCAAGTCAAGGTCAAGTCAAGTTCAAGGTCAAGTTCAAGTTCAAGTTTCAAGTTCAAGTTCAAGTTCAAGTTCAAAGTTCAAGGTCAAGTCAAGTTCAAGTTCAAGTCAAGTCAAGTTCAAGTCAACAAGTCAAGTTCAAGTTCAAGGTTCAAGCAAGTCAAGTTCAAGTCAAGTTCAAGTCAAGTTCAAGTCAAGTCAAGTCAATTTCAAGTTGAAGTTAAAGTTCAAGTCAAGTCGAGTTCAAGTTCAAGGTCAAGTCAAGGTCAAGGCCAATTTCAAGTTCAAAAGTCAAGGTCAAGGTCAAGTTCAATGTCAAGGTCAAGTTCAACTTCAAGGGCAGGGCAAGGCCAAGCCAAGACCAAGGCAAGGGCAAGGGCAAGGCAAGGCCCAGGCCAAGGCAAAGGCCAAGGCCACCAAAGCGAAGCCCAAACTCCGTAACGCCTGACAAAAGGCAGAAGCCACTAGGCCCCTGTGCAGAGGAAGCCAGTGAAGGCAGCAAGGCCACAGAGCTCCCCGACTCCCATTCCCACAGGAAGATGTGAGGATAAAGGGCCTCATCCCAGCACAGCACCCGCTCCCACCACCCCGCAACCCCGGCCCCGCCCCCGCAGCACGCCCCCTGAAACAACACTGCCTTCCCAGAAAAGAGAACGGAGAAGCCTTGTGTGTGCCAAAGGAGCAAGATGAACGAACGATGCCACGCCCTCCACTTTGGGCACACCTGACGCCTCGAACCCCGGCCTGGCCGATGGGTCCCAGCCGTTCTCGGGTAGGAGGGGGGTCAACACATTGGCCGAGAGCCCTTGCCCAGGCCACCCGCAAATCCCCTGAGATGTGATCCGACCACAGGGACCGAGGGCAAACGTACCGCTTGAGGTGCTGGAGGAGCCGACGAAGCCATGGTGGGAGAGGCACACGGGCACGCTGCAGACTGCTGGCCGAGTGGGCGGGGACCCAGCAGCTTAGGACTCTGGAGAACGGGAGGCGTCTCCGCCACCATTGACGTCAATAGGGTTTGGGTGGGTAGATGGAGGGGGCTGCCCCTGGCCTCGTTCCAAGCAGAGACCCTGGACGGAGTCCCGTGGAGCGAGTGGGCTTTTTCCCGGCACAGCTGTGCCCTGGACCGCCACGATCCCCGTTGGGGTGGGCGGGCAGTTCGCGGGCTTTGGTTTGTGGCCCTCCCTCGCAGCGGGGGTGGGATCAACCCCGGGTGGATCAATCAGGGGCCCTCAGCAGTGCCAAGGGAGCTTACCGCCCAGGAAACGCCCCAAGGTCCCTTTGAATTGGCCACCAATGCCCCCTTTCCCAGCCTGCCTTGCTCTGGGATTTCCCGCCTTTTCACATTCCACAGGTCCCTGGGCCTCGACTGTCCCCCGCTGGCTCCTCCGAGGCATTCCGGGACACCAGACGCTCTCTCCAGCGCCTCCACCTAGATCCCTCGCTGTCCTCGCCTCGTTTCCCCCATGCCCCTCCCCAACTCCTCCGTGGCTCTTGGCGTCCTTTCACTACAGCAGTCACAGAGTGCCAACACCGAGGCTTTGAGTTGCCTGGAGCCCAAGGCTCCGGCCAGAGACCTGAGGGCCAGCGTCTGGACTGGCAGCTAATGCCATTTGGGCTTTTCTCACATGGAGCCTGAGGCCCGCACCTCCGCGGCAAACCACCAGGGCGAGTGCCCTGGAGATACCCACCCAAGGGGACAGTGTACCACCTACTGTGGGAAGGAGGTTCCTGTTTTCCCTGCACTGGTTCGACTTTCAGCCGAGGATCGACTCACACCACGGTGGCATGTGGACAGTGGGAAAGCCTCAAAGCCTCGTGGGAAAGCCTCGAGGGAAAGCCACAGATCCCTTGATCCACGCGAAGGGAAGCGTCACTGCTGCTACAGCTCGGGAGGAAAGCGCACGTGCATGCCCCCACTCGACGAGGACTGACTCCCTGGGAGACTCCAGAAGTACCCAAGATCCATGTCAGCACTGGAGAGGAATCCTCAGGTTCCGGCACCCACTCCACAAAAGATCTTAGGCCCCGGCATCGACGGGAGAGGAATCCCGAGAGGCCCGCGAGCAACTCGGATGGGGACTGGCCTTTCCTGAGGCCAGCAGAGCGGGTCCCTGAGGTCCCCGTCGTAGGTCGAGAGCACCTGCCGAAACTCGACAAAATCCAGGAGGTTCTCCCCTCCAGGCGAGATGAGGCCCATTTCCGCTGAGGCGTCTCGAGGCTAAACACATCTAACACCTGGAACTTCCAAAGGGTCCTTCACACCCTTGCTGCAACTCAAGAAGTTCCCCGACATACCCGTCTCCACTCGAGAGGAAGCACCAGAGTCCCGCCCACATCCAGAGGAGCCCCGATTCCGCCTCATAGCTGGAGAGGAGGGATCCTTTCCCTGCGTGATCGGGAAAGAATTCCCGGCGTTCCCGTCGCATCTAAAGAGGAGGCACTCCCACAGGAAAGGCGAGAGGAACTCCAGGGTAGTGCGACCATTCCCAGTGTCCCGCAAATGTCTCAGTCCATGCCAGGGTAAGCTGTTTTCCCTGCACTGCCTCGACTTTCAAACCGAGGATCGACTCACACCACGGTGGCACGTGGAACAGCCCTGTGGGTAAGCCTCTTGGGAAAGCCTCATGGGAAAGCCTCGGGAAAGTCGCTGATCCCATGATCCACGCGACGGGAAGCGTGACACTGCTGCTACAGCTCGGGAGGAAAGAGCAGGTGCATGCCCCCACTCGAGACGAGGACTGACTCCCCTGGGGAGACTCCAGAAGTACCCCAATATCGATATCAGCACTGGAGAGCAATCCTCAGGTTCCGGCACCGACTCCACACAGGGTCTTAGGCCCCGGCATCGACGGGAGAGGAATCTCTAGAGGCCCCGAGCAACTTGCTTGGGGACTGGCCTTTCCTGAGGCCACCAGAGCAGGTCCCTGAGGTCCCCGACATAAGTCGAGAGCACCTGCTGCAACTCGAGAAAATCCAGGAGGTTCCCCCGTCTAGGCGAAATGAGGCCCATTTCCGCTGAGGCGTCTCGAGGCTAATCACACCTAACCTTTAGAACTTCCAAAGAGTCATCCACACCCTTGCTGCAAAATCAAGAAGTTCCCCGACATACCCGTCTCCACTCTAGTGGAAGCACGAGAGTTCTGCCCACATCCAGAGTAGCCCCGTTTCCGGCTTCTAGCTCGAGAGGAGGGATCCTTTCCCTGCGTGGTCGGGAAAGAATTCCCGCGTTCCCGTCGCATCTCAAGAGGAGGCGCTCTCCACAGGAAAGGCGAGAGGAACTCCAGGGTCGTGCCACCATTCCCAGAGTCCCCAGATGTCTCAGTCCATTCCAGGGAAACCTGTTTTCCGTGCACTGCCTCGACTTTCCAGCCGAGGATCGACTCATACCACGGTGGCAGGTGGGAGAGCCCTGTGAGAAAGCCTCCGGGAAAGGCTCGTGGGAAAGCCTCAATTGAAAGCCACAGATCCCTTGATCCACGCGAAGGGAAGAGCGCCACTGCTGCTACAGCTCGGGAGGAAAGCGCACGTGCGTGCCCCCACTCGAGACGAGGACTGACTCCCCTGGAGAGACTCCAGAAGGTCCTTCACACCCTGCTTGCAACTTAAGAAGTTCCCCGACATACCAGTCTCCACTCGAGAGGAAGCACGAAAGTTCCCCCCACATCCTGAGGAGCCCCGTTTCCGCCTCCTAGCTCGAGAGGAGGATCCTTTCCCTGCGAGGTCGGGATAGAATTCCCTGCGTTCCCGTCGCATCTCAAGCGGAGGCGCTCTCCACATGAAAGGCGAGAGGATTTCCAGGTTCATGCCACCATTCCCAGAGACCCCAGGTATCTCAGTCCATTCCAGGGAAACCTGTTTTCCCTGCACTGCTCGACTTTCAAGAGGAGGATTGACTCACACCACGGTGGCACGTGAGACAGCCCTGTGGGAAAGCCTCGTGGGAAAGCCTCGTGGGAAAACCTCAAGGGAAAGCCTCGAGGGAAAGCCACAGATCCCTTGATCCACGCCAGGGAAGCGCGAAACTGCTGCTACAGCTCGGGAGGAAAGCGCACGTGCATGCCCCCACTCGACAAGGACTGACTCCCCTGGGAGACTGCAGAAGTACCCCAAGATCCATGTCAGCACTGGAGACGAATCCTCAGGTTTCGGTACCGACTCCACACAAGGTCTTAGGCCCTGGCATCGAAGGGAGAGGAATCCCAAGAGGCCCCGAGCAACTCGCATGGGGACTGGCCTTTCCTGAGGCCACCAGAGCGGGTCCCTGAGGTTCCCGTCGTAAGTCGAGAACACCTGCCGCAACTGGAGAAAATCCAGGAGGTTCTCCCCTCCAGGCGAGATGAGGCCCATTTCCGCTGAGGCGTCTCGAGGCTAATCACACCTAACCTCTGGAACTTCCAAAGGGTCCTTCACACCCTTGCTGCAACTCAGGAAATTCCCCGACATACCCGTGTCCACTCGAGAGGAAGCACGAGAGTTCTGCCCACATCCAGAGGAGCCCCGTTTCCGCCTCCTAGCTCGAGAGGAGGAATCCTTTCCCTGCGTGGACGGGAAAGAATTCCCGGCGTTCCCGTCGCATTTCAAGAGGAGGCGCTCTCCACAGGAAGGCGAGAGGAACTCCAGGGTCGTGCCACCTTTCCCAGAGTCCCCCAGATGTCTCAGTCCATTCGAGGGAAACCTGTTTTCCTTGCACTGCCTCGACTTTCAAGCCGAGGATTGACTCACACCACGGTGGCACGTGGGACAGCCCTGTGGGAAAGCCTCGTGGGAAAGCCTCATGGGAAAGCCTCGAGGGAAAGCCACAGATCGCATGATCCACGCAAAGGGAAGCGTGACACTGCTGCTACAGCTCGGGAGGAAAGCGCACGTGCATGCCCCCACTCGAGACGAGGACTGACTCCCCTGGGAGACTCCAGAAGTACCCCAAGATCCATGTCAGCACTGGAGAGGAATCCTCAGGTTCCGTCACCGACTCCACACAAGGTCTTAGGCCCCGGCATCGACAGGAGAGTAATCCCAAGAGGCCCCCGAGCAACGCACATGGGGACTGGCCTTTCTTGAAGCCACCAGTCTGGTCCTGAGGTCCCCGTCGTAAGTCGAGAGCACCTGCCGCAACTCGAGAAAATCCAGGAGGTTCTCCCTCCAGGCGAGACGAGGCCCATTTCCGCTGAGGCGTCTCGAGGCTAATCACATCTAACCTCTGGAACTTCCAAGGGTCTTTCACAACCTTGCTGCAACTCAAGAAGTTCCCCGACATACCCGTCTCCACTCGAGAGGAAGCACGAGTGCCCCGCCCTCATCCAGAGGGCCCCGTTTCTGCCTCCTAGCTCGAGAGGAGGGATCCTTTCCCTGCGTGGTCGGGAAAAAATTCCCGGCGTTCCCGACGCATCTCAAGTGGAGGCGCTCTCCATAGGAAAGGCGAGAGGAACTCCAGGGTCGTGCCACCATTCAACGAGTCCCCAGATGTCTCAGTCCATTCCAGGGAAACCTGTTTTCCCCACTGCCTCGACTTTCATGCCGAGGATCGACTCACACCACAACAGCCCTGGGAAAGCCTCTGTGGGACAGCCTGGCATCGACGGGAGAGGAACAGCGACAGACCCTCTAGCAACTCGCATGGGGACTGGCCTTTCCTGAGGTCACCAGAGTGGGTCCATGAGGTCCCCGTCGTAAGTCAAGAGCACCTGCCGCAACTCGGTAAAATCCAGGAGTTCTCCCCTGCAGGCGAGATGAGGCCCGTTTCCACTGAGGTGTCTCGAGGCTAATCACACTTGACCTCTGGAACTCCTGACCTCTGTTTTTCCCATCTATTTGCCATGAAGTGATGAGACTGGGATGCAATGATTTTAGTTTTCTGAATGCTGAGCTTTAAGCTAACTTTTTCACTCTCCTCTTTCACTTTCATCTGGAGACTCTTTAGTTCTTCTTCACTTTCTGCCATAAGGGTGGTGTCATCTGCATATCTGAGATTATTGATATTTCTCCCAGCAATCTGGATTCCAGCATGTGCTTCCTCCAGCCCAGTGTTTCTCATGATGTAGTTTGCATATAAGTTAAATAAGCAGGGTGACAATATAGAGCCTTGACATATTCCTTTTCCTAGTTAGAACCAGTCTGTTGTTCCATGTCCAGTTCGAACTGTTTCTTCCTGACCTGCATACAGGTTTCTCAAGAGACAGGTCAGGTGGTCTGGTATTCCCATCTCTTTCAGAATTTTTCCCAGTTTATTGTGATCCACACAGTCAAAGGCTTTGGCATAGTCAATAAAGCAGAAATAGATGTCTTTTTTTCTGGAACTCTCTTGCTTTTTCAATGATCCAGTGGATGTTGGCAGTTTGATCTCTGGTTTCTCTGCATGTTTTAAATCCCTCTTGAACATTTGGAAGTTCACAGTTCATGTGAACTTGGAGAATTTTGAGCATTACTTTACTAGTGTGTGAGATGAGTGCAATTGTGCAGCAGCTTGAATATTCTTTGTCATTGCCTTTCTTTGGGATTGGAATGAAAACTGACCTAATGACTAGATGTTTTCAATTGCATATGCTGAAAGAACTGGCTGTGCAGTTTTGAAGAAAAAAAACATTTTAACCCATTTTCTCTGAAGTGCAAGGCATATCATGGCCATCCCTGAATCCCATCAGTCACCTTTTCTTTATGTAGTCATAGTTTCATGCCTAAATTATAGG
>NW_017192677.1:0-10160 GCF_001704415.2 Capra hircus
GGGGCATGCACGTGGGCTTTCCTCCCGAGCTGTAGCCGCAGTGTCACGCTTCCCTTTGCGTGGATCAAGGGATCTGCGGCTTTCCCTCTAGGCTTTCCACGAGGCTTTACCTCGAGGCTTTCCCACAGGGCTGTCCACGTGCCACCGTGGTGTGAGTCGATTCTCGGATTGAAAGTCGAGGCAGTAGGGAAAACAGGTTTCCCTGGAATGGACTGAGACATCTGGGGGACTCTGGGAATGGTGGCACGACGCTGGAGTTCCTCTCGCCTTTTCCTGTGGAAAGCGCCTCCTCTTGAGATGCTACGGGAACGCTGGGAATTCTTTCCCGACCACGCAGGGAAAGGATCCCTCCTCTCGAGCTAGGAGGCGGAAAAGGGGCTCCTCTGGATGTGGGCTTGACAATCGTGCTTGCTCTCGAGTGGAGACGGATATGTCGGGGAACTTCTTGAGTTGCAGCAAGGGTGTGAAGGACCCTTTGGAAGTCCAGAGGTTAGGTGTGATTAGCCTCGAGATGCCTCAGCGGAAATGGGCCTCATCTCGCCTGCAGGGAGAACCTCCTGGATTTCCTAGCGTTGCGGGCATGTGCTCTTGACTTACGACGGGGACCTCAGGGACCCGCTCTGGTGGCCTCAGGAAAGGCCAGTCCCCATGCGAGTTGCTCGGGGGCCTCTCAGGTTTCCTCTCCCGTCAATGCCGGGGCCTAAGACCTTGTGTGGAGTCGGTGCCGGAACCTGAGGATTCCTCTCCAGTGCTGACATGTATCTTGGGGGCTTCTGGTGTCTCCCCAGGGGAGTCAGTCCTCGTCTCGAGTGGGGGTAGGCACGTGCGCTTTCCTCCCGAGCTGTAGCAGCAGTATCACGCTTCCCTTCTCCTGGATCTAGCGATCTATGGCTTTCCCTCGAGGCTTTCCCATGATTCTTTCCCATGAGGCTTTCCCACAGGTCTGTCCCACGTGCCACCGTGGTGTGAGTCGATCCTCGGCTTGAAAGTCGAGGCAGTGCAGGGAAAACAGGTTTCCCTGGAATGGACTGAGAAATCTGGGGGACTCTGGGAATGGTGGCACGACCCTGGAGTCCCTCTAGCCTTTCCTGTGGAGAGCGCCTCCTCTTGAGATGCGACTGGAACGCAGGGAATTCTTTCCCGACCACGCAGTGAAAGTACCCCTCCTTTCGAGCTAGAAGCGGAAACGGGCTCCTCTGGATGTGGGCGGGACTCTCGTGCTTCCTCTCGAGTGGAGACGGGTATGTTGGGGAACTTCTTGAGTTGCAGCAAGGGTGTGAAGGACCCTTTGGAAGTTCCAGAGGTTAGGTGTGATTAACCTCGAGATGCCTCAGAGGAAATGGGCCTCATTTAGCCTGCAGGGGAGAACCTCCTGGATTTTCTCGAGTTGCAGCAGGTGCTCTAGCCTTACGACGGGGACCTCAGGGACCCGCTCTGGTGGCCTCCGGAAAGGCCAGTCCCCATGCGTGTTGCTCGAGGTCCTCTTGGGATTCCTCTCCCTTCGATGCTGGGGCCTAAGACCTTGTGTGGAGTCAGTGCCGGAACCTTAGGATTCCTCTCCAGTGCTGACATGGATCTTGGGGTACTTCTGGAGTCTCCCCAGGGGAGTCAGTCCTCGTCTCGTTTGGGGGCATGCACGTGCGCTTTCCTCCCGAGCTTTAGCAGCAGTGTCACATTTCCCTTCGTGTGGATCAAGGGATTTGTGGCTTTCCCTCGAGGCTTTCCACTAGGCATCCCACGAGGCTTTCCCACGAGGCTTTCCCACAGTGCCTGTCCCACGTGCCACCGTGGTATGAGTCGATCCTCGGCTTGAAAGTCAGGGCAGTGCAGGGAAAACAGGTTTCCCTGGAATGGACTGAGACATCTGGGGGGACTCTGTGAATGTGGCAGGACCCTGGAGTTCCTCTCGCCTTTCCTGTGGAGAGCGCCTCCACTTGAGATGCGTCGGGAACGCCGGGAATACTTTCCCGACCAGGAAAGGAAAGGATCCCTCCTCTCGAGCTAGGAGGCGGAAACGGGGCTCCTCTGGATGTGGCGGGACACTCGTGCTTCCTCTCGAGTGGAGACGGGTATGTCGGGGAACTTCTTGAGTTGCAGCAAGGGTGTGAAGGACCCTATGGAAGTTCCAGAGGTTAGGTGTGATTAGCCTCGAGACGCCTCAGCGGAAATGGACCTTATCTCTCCTGGAGGGGAGAACCTCCTGGATTTTCTCGAGTTGCGGCTGGTGCTCTCGACTTACGACGGGGACCTTAGGGACCCGCTCTGGTGACCTCAGGAAAGGCCAGTCCGCATGCGAATTGCTCGGGGCCTCACGGGGGCCTCTCAGGTTTCCTCTCCCATCGATGCTGGGGACTAAGTCCTTGTGTGGAGTCAGTTCCGGAACCTGAGGATTCCTCTCCAGTGCTGACATGGATATCGGGGTTCTTCTGGAGTCTCCCCAGGGGAGTCAGTCCTCGTCTCGAGTGGGGTCATGCACGTGTGCTTTCCTTCCTAGCTGTAGCAGCAGTGTCGCGCTTCCCTTCGCGTGGATCAAGGGATCTGTGGCTTTCCCTCGAGGCTTTCCCACGAGGGTTACCCACGAGGCTTTCCCACAGGGCTGTCCCACGTGCCACCGTGGTGTGAGTCGATCCTCGGCTTGAAAGTCGACGCAGTGCAGGGAAAACAGGTTTCCCCGGAATGGACTGAGACATCTGGGGGACTCTGGGAATGGTGGCACGACCCTGGAGTTCCTCTCACCTTTCCTGTGGAGAGCGCCTCCTCTTGAGATGCTACGGGAACGCCGGCAATTCTTTCCAGAGCACGCAGGGAAAGGATCCCTCCTCTCGAGCTAGGAGGCGGAAAAGGGGCTCCTCTGGATGTGGGCTTGACAATCGTGCTTGCTCTCGAGTGGAGACGGATATGTCGGGGAACTTCTTGAGTTGCAGCAAGGGTGTGAAGGACCCTTTGGAAGTTCCAGAGGTTAGGTGTGATTAGCCTCGAGATGCCTCAGCGGAAATGGGCCTCATCTCGCCTGCAGTGGAGAACCTCCTGGATTTCCTAGCGTTGCGGCATGTGCTCTTGACTTACAACGGGGACCTCAGGGACCCGCTCTGGTGGCCTCAGGAAAGGCCAGTCCCCATGCGAGTTGCTCGGGGGCCTCTCAGGTTTCCTCTCCCGTCAATGCCGGGGCCTAAGACCTTGTGTGGAGTCGGTGCCGGAACCTGAGGATTCCTCTCCAGTGCTTGACATGTATCTTGGGGGCTTCTGGTGTCTCCCCAGGGGAGTCAGTCCTCGTCTCGAGTGGGGGTAGGCACGTGCGCTTTCCTCCCGAGCTGTAGCAGCAGTATCACGCTTCCCTTCTCCTCGATCTAGCGATCTATGGCTTTCCCTCGAGGCTTTCCCATGATTCTTTCCCATGAGGCTTTCCCACAGGTCTGTCCCACGTGCCACCGTGGTGTGAGTCGATCCTCGGCTTGAAAGTCGAGGCAGTGCAGGGAAAACAGGTTTCCCTGGAATGGACTGAGAAATCTGGGGGACTCTGGGAATGGTGGCACGACCCTGGAGTCCCTCTAGCCTTTCCTGTGGAGAGCGCCTCCTCTTGAGATGCGACTGGAACGCAGGGAATTCTTTCCCGACCACGCAGTGAAAGTACCCCTCCTTTCGAGCTAGAAGCGGAAACGGGCTCCTCTGGATGTAGGCGGGACTCTGGTGCTTCCTCTCGAATCGAGACGGGTATGTTGGGGAACTTCTTGAGTTGCAGCCAGGGTGTGAAGGACCCTTTGGAAGGTCCAGAGGTTAGGTGTGATTAGCCTCGAGACTCCTCAGCGGAAATGGGCCCCATGTCGCCTGGATGGGAAGAACCTCCTATGTTTCTCGATTTGCGGCAGGTGCTCTCGACTTACGATAGGGACCTCAGGGACCCGCTCTGGTGGCCTCAGGAAAGGCCATTCCCCATGCGAGTTGCTCGGGGGACTCTCGGGATTACTCTCCCATCGATGCCGGGGCCTAAGACCTTGTGTGGAGTCAGTGCCGGAACCTGAGGATTCCTCTCCAGTGCTGACATGGATCTTGGGGTACTTCTGGAGTCTCCCCAGGGGAGTCAGTCCTCGTCTCGAGTGGAGGCATGCACGTGCGCTTTCCTCCCGAGCTGTAGCAGCAGTGTCACGCTTCCCTTCCCGTGCATCAAGCAATCAGGGGCTTTCCCTTGAGGCTTCTCACTAGGCTCTCCACGAGGCTTTCCCACAGGGCTGTCCCACGTGCCACCGTGGTGTGTGTCGATGTCGATCCTCGGCTTGAAAGTCGAGGCAGTGCAGGGAAAACAGGTTTCCCTGGAATGGACGGAGATATCTGGGGGACTCTGGGAATGGTGGCACGACCCTGGAGTTCCTCTCACCTTTCCTGTGGAGAGCGCCTCCTCTTGAGATGCGACGGGAACGCCGGGAATTCTATCCCGACCACGCAGGAAATGGATCCCTCCTCTCGAGCTAGGAGGCGGAAACGGGGCTCCTCTGGATGTGGGCGGGACTCTCCTGCTTCCTCTCATGTGGAGACGGGTATGTCTGGGAACTTCTTGAGTTGCAGCAAGGGTGTGAAGGACCCTTTGGAAGTTCCAGAGGTTAGGTGTGATTTGCCTGGAGACGCCCCAGCGGAAATGGGCCTCTTCTCGCCTGGAGGGGAGAACCTCCTGGATTTTCTCGAGTTGCGGCGGTGCTCTCGACTTACGACGGGGACCACAGGGACCCTCTCTGGTGGCCTCAGGAAAGGCCAGTCCCCATGTGAGTTGCTCGGGGGCCTCTCGGGATTCCTCTCCCGTCGATGCCGGGGCCTATGATCTTGTGTGGAGTCGGTGCCGGAACCTGAGCATTCTTATCCAGTACTGACGTGGATCTTGGGGTACTTCTGGAGTCTGCCCAGTGAGTCAGTCCTCGTCTCGAGTGGGGGCATTCACGTGCGCTTTCCTCCCGAGCTGTAAGCAGCAGTGTCACCCTTCCCTTCGCGTGGATCAAGGGATCTGTGGCTTTCCCATCGAGGCTTTCCCACCAGGCTTTTCCACGAGGCTTTCCCACAGGGCTGTCCCACGTGCGACCGTGGTGTGAGTCGATTCCTCGGCTTGAAGGTCGTGGCAGTGCAGGGAAAACAGTTTTCCCTGGAATGGACTGAGACATCTGGGGGACTCTGGGAATGGTGGCACGACCCTGGAGTTCCTCTCGCCTTTCCTGTGGAGAGCGCCTCCTCTTGAGATGGAACGGGAACGCCAGGAATTCTTTCCCGAACACACAGGGAACGGATCCCTCCTCTCGAGCTAGGAGGCGGAAATGGGGCTCCTCTGGATGTGGGCGGGAATCTCGTGCTTCCTCTCGAGTGGAGACGGGTATGTCGGGGAACTTCTTGAGTTGCAGTAAGGGTTTGAAGGACACTTTGGACGTTCCAGATTTTTGATGTGATTAGCCTGGAGACGCCTCAGCAGAAATGGGCCTCATTTCGCCTGGAGGGAAGAACCTCCTGGATTTTCTCGAGTTGTGGCAGGTGCTCTCGACTTATGACGGGGACCTCAGGGACCCGCTCTGGTGGCCTCAGGTAATTCCAATAACCGAGCGAGTTGCTCGGGGGTCCTCTGAGGATTCCTCCCCCGTCGATGCCGGGGCCTAAGATCTTGTGTGGAGTCGGTGCCGGAACCGGAGCATTCCTCTCCAGTACTGACATGGATCTTGGGGTACTTCTGGAGTCTCCCCAGGTGCGTCAGTCCTCATCTGCAGTGGGAGGCTTGCACGTGAGATTTCCTCCCAAGATGTAGCAGCAGTGTCTCGCTATCCTTCGCTTGGATCAAGGGATCTGTTGCTTTCCCTCGAGGCTTTCCCAGGAGGCTTTCCCATGAGGCTTTCCCAAAGGGCTGTCCCACGTGCCACCGTGTTGTGAGTCGATCCTAGGCTAGAAAGTCGAGGCAGTGCAGGGAAAACAGTTTTCCCTGGAATGGACTGAGATATCTGGGGGACTCTGCGAATGGTGGCATGACACTGGAGTTCCTCTCGCCTTTCCTGTGGAAAGCGCCACCTCTTGAGATGCGACGGGAACGCCGGGAATTCTTTCCCTACCACGCAGCGAAAGGATGCCTCCTCTCGAGCTAGGAGGCGGAAACGTGGCCCCTCTGGATGTGGTCGGGACTCTCGTACTTCCTCTCGAGTGGAGACGGGTATGTCGGGGAACTTCTTGAGATAGAGCAAGGGTGTGAAGGACCCTTTGGAAGTTCCAGAGGTTAGGTCTGATTAGCCTCGAGACGCCTGAGCACGAATGGGCCTCATCTCGCCTGGAGGGAAGAACCTCTTGGATTTACTCGAGTTGAGGCAGGTGCTCTCGAGTTACGACGGGGACCTCAGGGACCCGCTCTGGTGGCCTCAGGAAAGGCCAGTCCACATGCGAGATGCTCGGGGGCCTCTCGGGATTCCTCTCCCGTCGATGCCGGCGCCTAAGATCTTGTGTGGAGTCGGTGTCGAACCTGAGGATTCCTCTCCAGTGCTGACATGGATCTTGGGGTACTTCTGGAGTCTCCCCAGGAGAGTCAGTCCTCGTCTCGAGGGGGGGATGCACGTGCGCTTTCCTCCCGAGCTGTAGCAGCAGTGTCGCGCTTCCCTTTCGCGTGGATCAAGGGATCTGTGGCTTTCCCTTGAGGTTTTCCCATGAGGCTTTCCCACGAGGCTTTCCCACAGGGCTGTCCCACATGCCACCGTGGTGTGAGTCGATCCTCGCCTTGAAAGTCGAGGCAGTGGCAGGGTATACAGGTTTCCCTGGAATGGACTGAGATATGTGGGGGACTCTGGGAATGGTGGCACGACCCTGGAGTTCCTCTCACCTTTCCTGTGGAGAGCGCCTCCTCTTGAGATGGTACGGGAACGCCGGGAATCTTTCCCCACCAGGCAGGGAAAGGATTCCTACTCTCGAACTAGGAGGCGGAAACAGGGCTCCTCTGGATGTTGGCGGAACTCTCGTGCTTCCTCTCGAGTGGAGACGGGTATGTCGGGGATCTTCTTGAGTTGCAGCAAGGGTGTGAAGGACCCTTTGGAAGTTCCAGATGATAGATGTGATTAGCCTCGAGACGCCGCAGTGGAAATTGGCCTCATCTCGCCTGGAGGTGAGAACCTCCTGAATTTTCTCGAGTTGCGGCAGGTGCTCTCGACTTACGACGGGGACCTCAGGGACACCGCTCTGGTGGCCTCAGGAAAGGCCAGTCCCCAATGCGAGTTGCTCGGGGCCTCTCGGGATTCCTCTCCCGTCGATGCCGGGGCCAAAGATCTTGTGTGGAGTCGGTGTCGGAACCTGAGGATTCCTCTCCAAGTGCTGACATGGATCTTGGGGTACTTCTGGAGTCTCCCCAAGGGAGTCAGTCCTCGTCTCGAAGGGGGGATGCACGTGCGCTTTCCTCCCGAGCTGTAGCAGCAGTGTCGCGCTTCCCTTCGCGTGGATCAAGGGATCTGTGGCTTTCCCTCGAGGCTTTCCCACGAGGCGTTTCCCACGAGGCTTTCCCACAGGACTGTCCCACGGCCACCGTGCGTGTGAGTCGATCCTCGGCTTGAAAGTCGAGGCAGTGCAGGGAAAACAGGTTTCCCTGGAATGGACTGAGACATCTGGGGGACTCTGGGAATGGTGGCACGACCCTGGAGTTCCTCTCGCCTTTCCTGTGTGAGAGCGCCTCCTCTTGAGATGCGACAGGGAACGCCGGGAATTCTTTCCCGACCACGCAGGGAAAGGATCCTTCTCTCGAGCTAGGAGGCGGAAACGGGGCTCCTCTGGATGTGGGCGGGACTCTCGTGCTTCCTCTCGAGTGGAGACGGGTATGTCAGGGAACTTCTTGAGTTGCAGCAAGGGTGTGAAGGACCCTTTGGAAGTTCCAGAGGTTAGGTGTGATTAGACCTCGAGACGCCTCAGCGGAAAATGGGCCTCATCTCGCCTGGAGGGGAGAACCTCCTGGATTTTCTCGAGTTGCGGCAGGTGCTCTCGACTTACGACGGGGACCTCAGGGACCCGCTCTGGTGGACCTCAGGAAAGGCCAGTCCCCATGCAGAGTTGCTCGGGGCCTACTCAGGATTCCTCTCCCTCGATGCAGGGGGCATAAGATCCTTGTGTGGAGTCGGTGCCGGAACCTGAGGATTCCTCTCCAGTGCTGACATGGATCTTGGGCGTACTTCTGGAGTCTCCCCAGGGGAGTCAGTCCTCGTCTCGAGTGGGGGCATGCACGTTGCGCTTTCCTCCCGAGCTGTAGCAGCAGTGTCACGCTTCCTTCGCGTGGATCAAGGGATCTAGTGGCTTTCCCTCCGAGGCTTTCCACGAGGCTTTCCCACGAGGCTGTCCCACAGGGCTGTCCACGTGCACCGTGGTGTGAGTCGATCCTCGGCTTGAAAGTCGAGGCAGTGCAGGGAAAACAGGTTTCCCTGGAATGGACTAGAGACATCTGGGGGACTCTGGGAATGGTGCACGACCCTGGAGTTCCTCTCGCCTTTCCTGTGGAGAGCGCCTCCTCTTGAGATGCGACGGAACTGCCGGAATTCTTTCCCAGACCAGCAGGGAAAGGATCCCTCCTCTCGAGCTAGGAGGCGGAAAAGGGGCTCCTCTGGATGTGGCGGGACTCTCGTGCTTCCTCTCGAGTGGAGACGGGTATGTCGGGGAACTTCTTGAGTTGCAGCAAGGGTGTGAAGGACCCTTTGGAAGTTCCAGAGTTTAGGTGTGATTAGCCTCGAGACGCCTCAGCGGAAATGGGCCTCATCTCGCCTGGAGGGGAGAACCTCCTGGATTTCTCGAGTTGCAGGTGCTCTCGACTTACGACGGGGACCTCAGGGACCCCGCTCTGGTGGCCTCAGGAAAGGCCAGTCCCATGCGAGTTGCTCGGGCCTCTCGGATTCCTCTCCCGTCGATGCCGGGCCTAAGACTTGTGTGGAGTCGGTGCCGAACCTGAGGATTCCTCTCCAGTGCTGACATGGATCTTGGGGTACTTCTGGAGTCTCCCCAGGGAGTCAGTCCTCGTCTCGAGTCGGGCATGCACGTGCGCTTTCCTCCCGAGCTGTAGCAGCAGTGTCACGCTTCCCTTCGAGGGATCAAGGATCTGTGGCTTTCCCTCGAGGCTTTCCCGAGGCTTTTTCCGAGGCTTTCCCACAGGTGTCCCACGTGCCACCGTGGTGTGAGTCGATCCTCGGCTTGAAAGTCGAGGCAGTGCAGGGAAAACAGGTTTCCCTGGAATGGACTGAGACATCTGGGGACTCTGGGAATGGTGGCACGACCCTGGAGTTCCTCTCGCCTTTCCTGTGGAGAGCGCCTCCTCTTGAGATGCGACGGGAATGCCGGGAATTCTTTCCCGACCACGCAGGGAAAGGATCCCTCCCTCTCGAGCTAGGAGGCGGAAACGGGGCTCCTCTGGATGTGGCGGGAACTCTCGTGCCTTCCTCTGGAGTGGAGACGGGTATGTCGGGAACTTCTTGAGTTGCAGCAAGGGTGTGAAGGACCCTTTGGAAGTTCCAGATGTTAGATGTGATTAGCCTCGAGACGCCTCAGCGGAAATGGGCCTCATCTCGCCTGGAGGGGAGAACCTCCTGATTTTCTCGAGTTGCGGCATGCTCTCGACTTACGACGGGACTCAGGGACCCGCTCTGGTGGCCTCAGGAAAGGCCAGTCCCCATGCGAGTTGCTCGCGGGCCTCTCAGGATTCCTCTCCCGTTGAAATGCTGGGTCCTAAGACTTGTGTGGAGTCGGTGCCGAACCTGAGGATTCCTCTCCAGTGCTGACATGGATCTTGGGGTACTTCTGGAGTCTCCCCAGGGGAGTCAGTCCTCGTCTCGACTGAGGGCATGCTCGGGCGCTTTCCTCCCGAGCTGTAGCAGTGTCACGCTTCCCTTCGCGTGGATCAAGGGATCTGTGTCTTTCCCTCGAGGCTTTCCAACGAAGCTTTCCCACGAGGCTTTCCCTCAGGGCTGTCCCACGTGCCACCGTGGTGTGAGTCGATCCTCGCTTGAAAGTCGAGGCAGTGCAGGGAAAACAGGTTTTCCCTGGAATGGACTGAGACTTCTGGGGGACTCTGGGAATGGTGGCACGACCCTGGAGTTCCTCTCGCCTTTCCTGTGGAGCGCCTCCTCTTGAGATGGACGGGAACGCCGGGAATTCTTTTGCCGAACCACGCAGGGAAATGATCCTCCTCTCGA
>NW_017192678.1:0-10160 GCF_001704415.2 Capra hircus
CAGGGCTGTCCCCACGTGCCACAATGGTGTGAGTGGATCCTCGGCTTGAAAGTCGAGGCAGTGCAGGGAAAACAGGTTTCCCTGGAATGGACTGAGACATCTGGGGGGGACTCTGGGAATGGTGGCACGACCGTTGGAGTCCCTCTCGCCTTTCCTGTGGAGAGCGCCTCCTCTGGAGATGCGACGGGAATGCCGGGAATTCTTTCCCGAACATGCAGGGAAAGCATCCCTCCTCTCGAGCTAGAGGCGGAAAGGGGCTCTCTGGATGTGGGCGGACTCTCGTGCTTCCTCTCGAGTGGAAACGGGTATGTCGAGGAACTTATTGAGTAGGCAAAGGGTGTGAAAGACCTTTGGAAGTTCCAGAGGTTAGGTGTGATAGCCTCGAGACGCCTCAGCGGAAATGGGCCTCATCTCGCCTGGAGGGGAGAACCTCCTGGATTTTCTCGAGTTGCGGCAGGTGCTCTCGACTTACGACGGGGACCTCAGGGACCCGCTCTGGTGGCCTCAGGAAAGGCCAGTCCCCATGCGAGTTGCTCGGGGGCCTCTCGGGATTCCTCTCCCGTGTTGCCGGGCCTAAGACCTTGTGTGGAGTCGGTGCCGGAACCTGAGGATTCCTCTCCAGTGCTGACATGGATCTTGGGGTACTTCTGGAGTCTCCCCAGGGGAGTCAGTCCTCGTCTCGAGTGGGGCATGCACGTGCGCTTTCCTCCGAGCTGTAGCAGCAGTGTCACGCTTCCCTTTGCGTGGATCAAGGGATCTGTGCTTTCCCTCGAGGCTTTCCCACGAGGCTTTCCCACAGGGCTGTCCCACGTGCCACCCTGGTGTGAGTCGATCCTCGGCTTGAAAGTCGAGGCAGTGCAGGGAAAAAGGTTTCCCCTGGAATGGACTGAGACATCTGGGGGACTCTGGGAATGGTGGCACACCCTGGAGTTCCTCTCGCCTTTCCTGTGAGGAGCGCTCCTCTTGAGATGCGGGAACGCCGGGAATTCTTTCCCGACCACGCAGGGAAAGGATCCCTCCTCTCGAGCTAGAGGCGGAAACGGGGCTCCTCTGGATGTGGGGGGACTCTCGTGCTTCCTCTCGAGTGGAGACGGTATGTCGGGAACTTCTTGAGTTGCAGCAAGGGTGTGAAGGACCCTTTGGAAGTTCCAGAGGTTAGGTGTGATTAGCCTCGAGACGCCTCAGCGGAAATGGGCCTCATCTCGCCTGGAGGGGAGAACCTCCTGGATTTTTCTCGAGTTGCGGCAGGTGCTTCGACTTACGACGGGACCTCAGGGACCCGCTCTGGTGGCCTCAGGAAAGGCCAGTCCCAATGCGAGTTGCTCGGGGGGCCTCTCGGATTCCTCTCCTTCGATGCTGGGGCCTAAGACCTTGTGTGGAGTCGGTGCCGAACCTGAGGATTCCTCTCCAGTGCTGACATGGATCTTGGGGGTACTTCTGGAGTCTCCCCAGGGGAGTCAGTCCTCGTCTCGAGTGGGGCATGCACGTGCGCTTTCCTCCCGAGCTGTAGCAGCAGTGTCACGCTTCCCTTCGCGTGGATCAAGGGATCTGTGGCTTTCCCTCGAGGCTTTCCACGAGGCTTTCCCACGAGGCTTTCCCACAGGGCTGTCCACGTGCCACCGTGGTGTGAGTCGATCCTCGCTTGAAAGTCGAGGCAGTGCAGGGAAAACAGGTTTCCTGGAATGGACTGAGACATCTGGGGGACTCTGGAATGGTGGCACGACCCTGGAGTTCCTCTCGCCTTTCCTGTGGAGAGCGCCTCCTCTTGAGATGCGACGGGATCGCCGGGAATTCTTTCCCGACAACGCAGGGAAAGGATCCCTCCTCTCGAGCTAGGAGGCGGAAACGGGGCTCCTCTGGATGCGGGCGGGTCTCTCGTGCTTCCTCTCGAGTGGAGACGGTTATGTCGGGTAAGTTCTTGAGTTGCAGCAAGGGTGTGAAGGACCCTTTTGGAAGTTCCAGAGGTTAGGTGTGATTAGCCTCGAGACGCCTCAGCGGAAATGAGCCTCATCTCGCCTGGAAGGGAGAACCTCCTGGATTTTCTCGAGTTGCGGCAAGTGGTCTAGACTTACGACGGGGACCACAGGGACTCGCTCTGGTGGCCTCAGAAAAGGCCAGTCCCCATGCGAGTTGCTCGGTGGTTTCTCGGGATTCCTCTCCTGTCGATGCCGGGGCCAAGACCTTGTGTGGAGTCGGTGACTGAACTTGAGGATTCCTCTCCAGTGCTGACATGGATCTTGGGTACTTCTGGAGTCTCCCCAGGGGAGTCAGTCCTCGTCTTGAGTGGGGGTATGCTGGTGCGTTTTCCTCCCGAGCTGTAGCATCAGTGTCACGCTTCCCCGTCGAGCGGATCAAGGGATCTGTGGCTTTCCCTCGAGGCTTTCCCACGAGGCTTTCCCAAGAGGCTTTCCCACGAGGCTTTCCCACAGGGCTGTCCCACGTGCCACCGTGGTGTGATTCGATCCTCGGCGTGAAAGTCGAGGCAATGCAGGGAAAACCGGTTTCCATGGAATGGACTGAGATATCTGGGGGACTCTGGGAATGGTGGCACGACCCTGGAGTTCCTCTCGCCTTTCCTGACGAGAGCACCTCCTCTAGAGATGAGACTGGAACGCTGCGTATTCTTTCCCGAACACGCAAGGCAAGGATCCCTCCTCTCGAGCTATGAGGCGGAAACTGGGCTCCTCTGGATGTGGGCGGGACTCTCGTGCTTCCTCTCGAGTGGAGACGGGTATGTCGGGGAACTTCTTGAGTTGCAGCAAAGGTGTGAAGGACCCTTTGGAAGTTCCAGAGGTTAGGTTTGATTAGCCTCCAGACACCTCAGCGGAAATGGGCCTCATCTCGCCTGGAGGGGAGAACCTCCTGGATTTCCTCGAGTTGCAGCAGGTGCTCTCGACTTATGACGGGGACCTCAGGGACCCGCTCTGGTGGCCTCAGGAAAGGCCAGTCCCCATGTGAGTTGCTCTGGGGCCTCTCGGAATTCCTCTCCCGTCGATGCTGGGGCCTAAGACCTTGCGTGGAGTCGTTGCCGGAACCTGAGGATTCCTCTCCAGTGCTGACATGGATCTTGGGGTACTTCTGGAGTCTACCCAGGGGAGTCAGTCCTCCTCTTGAGTGGGGGCACCCACATGCGCTTTCCTCCCGAGCTGTAGCAGCAGTGTCACGCTTTCCTTCCCATGGATCTAGGGATCTGTGGCTTTCGCTCGAGGCTTTCCCACGAGGCTTTCCCACAGGGCTGTCCCACATGCCACCGTGGTGTGAGTCGATCCTCGTCTTGAAAGTCGAGGCAGTGCAGGGAAAACAGGTTTCCCTGGAATGGACTGAGACATCTGGGGGACTCTGGGAATGGTGGCACGACCCTGGAGTTCCTCTCGCCTTTCCTGTGGAGAGCGCCTCTTCTTGAGATGCGACAGGAACGCCTGGAATTCTTTCCGGACCACGCAGGGAAAGGATCCCTCCTCTCGAGCTATGAGGCGGAAACGGGGCTCCTCTGGATGTGGGCGGGACTCTCGTGCTTCCTCTCGAGTGGAGACGGGTATGTCGGGGAACTTCTTGAGTTGCAGCAAGGGTGTGAAGGACCCTTTGGAAGATCCAGAGGTTAGGTGTGATTAGCCTCGAGACGCCTCAGCAGAAATGGGCCTCATCTGGCCTGGAGGGGAGAACCTCCTGGATTTTCTCGAGTTGCGGCAGGTGCTCTCGACTTATGACGGGGACCTCAGGGACCCTCTCTGGTGGCCTCAGGAAAGGCAAGTCCCCATGCGAGTTGCTCGGGGGCCTCTCGGGATTCCTCTCTCGTCGATGCCGGGGCCTAAGACCTTGTGTGGAGTCCGGTGCCGGAACCTGAGGACTCCTCTTCAGTGCTGACATGGATCTTGGGGTACTTCTGTAGTCTCACTAGGGGAGTCAGTCCTCGTCTCGAGTGGGGGCATGCACGCGTGCTTTCCTCCCGAACTGTAGCAGCCAGTATCACACTTCCCTTCGCGTGGATCAACGGATCTGCAGCTTTCCCTCGAGGCTTTCCCACGATACTTTCCCTCAGGGCTGTTCCACGTGCCACCGTGGTGTGAGTCGACCCTCGGCTTTAAAGTCGAGGCAGTGCAGGGAAAACAGGTTCCTCTGGAATGGACTGAGACCTCTGGAGGACTCTTGAAATGGTGTCACGACCATGGAGTTCCTCTCGCCTTTCCTGTAGGGCGGGCCTCCTGTAGAGATTCGACGGGAACGCCGGGAATAATTTCCAACCAAGCAGGGAAAGGATCCCTCATCTCGAGCTTCGAGGCGGAAACGGGGCTTCTCTGGATATGGGCGGGACCCTCGTGCTTTGTCTCGAGTGGAGACGGGTATGTCGGGGGAATTCCTAAGTTGCAGGAACGGTGTGAAAGACCCTTTGGAAGTTCCATAGTTTAGGTGTGATTAGGCTCGAGACGCCTCAGTGGAAATGGCCTCATCTCGCCTCGAGGGGAGAACCTGGGCGATCTCCACAGGAAAGGCGAAAGGAAATCGATGGTCGTGCCACCATTCCCAGAGTCCCCCAGATGTCTCAGTCCATTCCAGGGAAACCTGTTTTCCCTGCACTGCCTCGACTTTCAAGCCGAGGATCGACTCACACCACGGTGGCACGTGGGACAGCCTGTGGGAAAGCCTCGTAGGAAGGCCTCGTGGGAAAGCCTCGTGGGAAAGCCTCGAGGGAAAGTCACAGATCCCTTGATCCACGCGAAGGAAGCGCGACACTGCTGCTACAACTCGGGAGGAAAGCGCACGTGCATGCCCCCACTCGAGACGTGGACTGACTCCCCTGGGGAGACTCCAGAAGTACCCAAGATCAATGTCAGCACTGGAGAGGAATCCTCAGGTTCCGGCACTGAGTCCAAACAAGATCTTAGGCCCCGGCATCGACGGGAGAGGAATCCCGAGAGGCCCCCCGAACAACTCGCATGGGGACTGGCCTTTCCTGAGGCCACCAGAGCGGGTCCCTGAGGTCCCCGTCGTAAGTCGAGAGCACCTGCCGCAACTCGAGAAAATCCAGGAGGTTCTCCCCTCCAGGCGAGAAGAGGCCCATTTCCGCTGAGGCGTCTTGAGACTAATCACATCTAACATCTGGAAATTCCAAAGGGTCCCTCAGACCCTTGCTGCAACTCAAGAAGTTCCCCGACATACCCGTCTCCACTCGAGAGGAAGCACGAGAGTACCGCCCACATCCAGAGGAGCCCCGTTTCCGCCTCCTAGCTCGAGAGGAGGGATCCTTTCCCGGCGTGGTCAGCAAAAAATTCCCGGCGTTCCCGTCGCATCTCAAGAGGAGGCGCTTTCCACAGGAAAGGTGAGAGGAACTCCAGGGTCGTTCCTCCATTTCCAGACTACCTCAGAGTTCTCAGTCCATTCCAAGGAAACCTGTTTTCCCTGCACTGCCTCGACTTTCAAGCCGAGGATCAACTCACACTACGGGTGGCACGTGTGACATCCCTGAGGAAAAGCCTCGTGGGAAAGCCTCGTGGGAAAGCCTCGTGGGAAAGCCTCGAGAGAAAGCCACAGATCCCTTGATCCACGTGAAGAGAAGGGCGACACTGCTGCTACAGCTCGGGAGGAAAGAGCACGGGCATGCGCCCACTCTAGACGAGGACTGACTCCCCTGGGAGAGTCCAGAAGTACCCCAAGATCCATGTCAGCACAGGAGAGGAATCCTCAGGTTTCGGCACTGACTCCTCACAAGGTCTTAGGCCGCCTCATCGATGGGAGAGGGATCCGAGAGGCCGCCGAGCAACTCACATGGGGACTGGCCTTTCCTGAGGCCACCAGAGCGGGTCCCTGAGGTCCCCGTCGTAAGTCGAGAGCACCTGCCGCAACTCGAGAAAATCCAGGAGGTTCTCCCCTCCAGACGAGATGAGGCCCATTTCCGCTGAGGCGTCTCCAGGCAAATCACACCTTACCTCTGGAACTTCCAAAGGGTCATTCACACCCTTGCTGGCAACTCAAGAAGTTCCCCGACATACCCATCTCCACGGGAGAGGAAGCACGAGAGTCCCGCCCACATCCTGAGGAGCCCCGTTTCCGCCTCCCAGGTCGAGTGGAGGGATCCTTTCCCTGCGTGTTCGGGAAAGAATTCCCGGCGTTCCCTTCGCATCTCAAGAGGAAGCTCTCTCCACAGGAAAGGCGAGAGGAACTCCAGGGTCGTGGCAACATTCCCAGAGTCCCCCAGATGTCTTAGTCCATTCCAGGGAAACCTGTTTTCCCTGCACTGCCTGACTTTGATGCCGGAGGATGGACTCACACCACGGTGGCACGTGGCACAGCCCTGTGGGAAAGCCTGGTGGGAAGGCCTCGTGGGAAAGCATCGAGGGAAAGCCCCTGATCCCTTGATCCACGGGAAGGGAAGCGTGACACTGCTGCTACACCTCGAGAGGAGAGCCCAGGTGCATGCCCCACTCGAGAGGAGGACTGACTCCCCTGGGGAGACTCCAGAAGTGCCCCAAGATCCATGTCAGCACTGGAGAGGAATCCTCAGGTTCTGGCACCCACTCCACACAAGATCTTAGGCCCCAGCATCGACGAGAGGAATCACGAGAGGCCCCCGAGCAGCTCGCATGGGGAGTGGCCTTTCCTGAGGCCACCAGAGCGGGTCCCTGAGGTCCCCCGTCATAAGTCGAGAGCACCTGCCGGCAACTCGAGAAAATCCAGGAGGTTCTCCCCTCCAGGCGAGATGAGGCCCATTTCCGCTGAGACGTCACGAGGCTAATCACACCTAACCTCTGGAACTGACAAAGGGTCCTTCTCACCCTTGCTGCAACTCAAGAAGTCCACGACATACCTGTCTCCACTCGGAGAGGAAGCACGAGAGTCCCGCCCACATCCAGAGGAGCCCCGTTTCCGCCTCCTAGCTCGAGAGGAGGGATCCTTTCCCTCTGTACTCGGGAAAGAATTCCCGGAGTTTCCGTCGCATCTCAAGAGGAGGCGCCCTCCCACAGGAAAGGCGAGAGGAACTCCAGGGTCGTGCCACCATTCCCAGAGTCCCGCCGATGTCTCAGTCCATTCCAGGGAAACCAGTTTTTCCTGCACTGCCTCGACTTTCAAGCCGAGGATCGACTCACACCACGGTGGCACGTGGGACAGCCCTGTGGGAAAGCCTCGTGGGAAAGCCTCGTGGAAAAGCCTCGAGGGAAAGCCCCTGATCCCTTGATCCACGCGAAGGGAAGCGTGACACTGCTGCTACAGCTCGGGAGGAAAGGGCACGTGCATGCCCCTACTCGAGACGAGGACTGACTCCCCTGGGGAGACTCACATTCAGAGGAACCCCGTTTCCGGCCTGGCAGCTCGAGATGAAGGATGCTATCCTGCTTAGTCAGGAAAGTTTTTTCGCCGTTCCCGTGGCATCTCAAGAGCAAGGGCTCTCAATTGGAAAGGCGAGAGGTACTCCAGGGTCGTGCCACCATTCCAAGAGTCCCCCAGATGTCTCAGTCCATTTCAGAGGATCCTGTTTTCCCTGCACTGCCTCGACTTTCAAGCCGAAGATCCACTCACACCATGGTGGCACTTGGGACAGCCCTGTGGGAAAGCCTCGTGGGAAAGCCACAGATCCCTTGATCCCCACGACGGGAAGCGTGACACAACTGCTACACTGTCCCTGAAGTCACGGTCGTATGTCGAGAGCACCTGCCGCAACTCGAGAAAATCCAGGAGGTTCTCTGCTCCAGTCTAGATGAGGCCCATTTTCTCTGCGGCGTCTCGAGAGTAATCACACCTAAACTCTGGAACTTCCAAACGGTCCTACACACCCTTGCTACAACTCAAGAAGTTTCCCGACATACCCGTCTCCACTCCAGAGGAAGCATGAGGGTCCGGGCCACCTCCAGAGGAGCTCCGTTTCCGCCTCCAAGCTCGAGATGAGGGATCCTTCCCTGCTTGCTCGGGAAAGAATTCCCGACGTTTCCGACACATCTCAAGAGGAGGCGCGCTGCACAGTAAAGGCGAGAGGAACTCATGGGTCGTGCCACCATTCCAAGAGTCCCCCAGATGTCTCAGTCCATTCCAGAGGATCCTGTTTTCCCTGCACTGCTTCGACTTTCACGCCGAGGATCGACTCACACCACGGTGGCACGTGGGACAGCCCTGTATGAAAGCCTCGTGGAAAGCCTGGAGGGAAAGCCACAGATCCCTTGATCCACGCGACGGGAAGCGTGACACTGCTGCTACAGCACGGGAGGAAAGCGCACGTGCATGCCCCCACTCGAGACGAGGACTGACTCCCCTGGGGAGACTCCAGAAGTACCCAAGGTGCATGTCAGCCCTGGAGAGGAATCCTCAGGTTCCGGCCCGACTCCACAAAAGGTCTTAGGCCCCGGCATCGACGGGAGTGGAATCATGAGAGGCCCCATAGCAACACGCATGGGGACTGGCCTTTCCGGCGGCCGCCAGAACGGGTCCCTGAAGTCCCCGTCGTAAGTTGAGAGCACCTTCCGAAACTCGGTAGAATACAGGAGGTTCTCCCCTGCAGGCGAGATGAGGCCCGTTTCCACTGAGGTGTCTCGAGGCTAATCACACGTGACCTCTGGAACTTCCAAAGAGTCTTTCACAGTCAAGCTGCAACTCAAGAAGTTCCCGACACACCCGTCTCCACTCAACAGGAAGCACGATGGTCCGCGCCACATTCCTGAGGAGCTCCGTTTCCGGCTCGTACCTCGAGATGAGGGATCCTTTCCCTGCTTTGTCGGGAAAAGAATTCCCGGCATTCCCATCGCATCTCAAGGGAGGCGCTCTCCAAAGGAAAGGGGAGAGGAACTGCAGGGTCGTGCCACCATTCCAAGACTCCCCAGATGTGTCAGTCCGTTCCACAGGAACCTGTTTTCCCTGCACTGCCTCGGCTTTCACGCCGAGGATCGACTCACACCACCGTGACACGTGGGACAGCCCTGTGGGAAAGCCTCGTGGGAAAGACTCGAGGAAAGCCACAGATCCCTTGGTCCACGCAAGGGGAACCGTGACACTGCTGCTACAGCATGGGAGGAAAGGGCACGCTCATGCCCCCACTCGAGACGAGGCCTGACTCCCTTGTGGAGACTCCAGAAGTACCCCCAAAATCCATGTCAGCACTGGAGAGGAATCCTCAGCTTCCGGCCCCGACTCCACACAAGGAGAGCACCTGCTGAAACTCGGAATATCCAGGAGCCTCTCCATTCCAGGCGACATGAGGCCCATTTCTGCTGAGGCATCTCGAGACTAACCACACCTAACCTAACTCTGGAACTTCCAAAGGGTCCTTCACACCCTTGCTGCAACTCAAGAAGTTCCCCGACATACCTTTCCTCTTCACGTTCTGCCATAATGGTGGTGTCATCTGCATATCTAAGTTTATTGATATTTCTACCGGCAATCTTGATTCCAGTTCATGTATTTCCATCCCAGCATGTTTTCATGATGTACTCTGCATATAAGTTAAATAAACAGGGTGACAATATACAGCCTTGACATACTCCTTTTCCTTTTTGGAACCAGTCTGTTGTTCCATGTCCTGCTCTAACTGTTGCTTCCTGACCTTCATCCAGATTTCTCAAGAGGCAGGTTAGGTGGTCTGGTATTCCCATCTCTTTCAGAATTGTGGCTAAAACAACAGTATAAGGACCTTTCCGATGTCAGGCCAAGGAATTGTGTTTCCAGTCATTGAGCCACACCTGATCACTGAGCACAAATTCATGAATCTGTTCCTCAAGGGGGAATGATATTCTTTTTTATACAAAACTTAGTTACCTGATTTATTACCTTACCTAATTGTTCCATCTGCTGTGAAATCCCACCCCCTTACTTGTGGCAAATCTGCTAACACCTGCCTCACTGTGGGAGGGGGTCTCCCATAGAAAATTTCATAAGGACAACAACTGTGGGAACGTGCGGTTACCCGTAATATGAGTAAGTCTGGCCGGAAGCAAGCCCATCCATGTACAGTCAGTCTCTATGATCCATTTTTGAAAGTGTCTCTTCAAGAGTTTGGGTTTTCTTTCCACCATTCCAGAACACTGGGGCCTATATGCTGTATGTAATTTCCACTGATATTTAGAGCTTCACATACCTGTTAATTAACGCGGGCTACAAAGACAGGCCATTGTCGGATTCTATACTGGTTGGAAACCCAAGTCTGGGATTATTTCTCAAATCAGCGAGCTACTTCATTTTTT
>NW_017192679.1:0-10160 GCF_001704415.2 Capra hircus
CCCAAGATCAATGTCAGCACTGGACAGGAATCCTCTGGTTCCGGCACCTACTCCACACAAGGTCTTAGGCCCGCATCGACGGGAGAGGAATCCCGAGAGGCCCCCAAGCAACTCGCATGGGACTGGCCTTTCCTGAGGCCACCAAAGCGGGTCCCTGTGGTCCCCGTCGTAAGTCGAGAGCACCTTCCGCAACTCGAGAAAATCCAGGAGGTTTTCCCCTCCAGGCGAGATGAGGCCCATTTCCGCTGAGGGCTCGAGGCTAATCACACCTAACCTCTGGAACTTCCAAAGGGTCCTTCACACCCTTGCTGCACCTCAAGAAGTTCCCCGACATACCCGTCTCCACTTGAGAGGAAGCACGAGAGTCCCGCTCACATCCAGAGGAGCCCCGTTTCCGCCTCCTAGCTCGAGAGGAGGGATCCTTTCCTGCGTGGTCGAGAAAGATTTCCCGGGTTCCCTGCATCTCAAGAGGCGCGCTCTCCACAGGAAAGGCGAGAGGAACTCCAGGGTCTTGCCACCATCCCAGAGTCCCCCAGATGTCTCAGTCCATTCCAGGGAGACCTGTTTTCCCTGCACTGCCTCGACTTTCAAGCCGAGGATCGACTAACACCACGGTGGCACGTGGGACAGCCCTGTGGGAAAGCCTCGTGGGAAAGCCAAGCCTCGTGGGAAGCCTCGAGGGAAAGCCACTGATCCCTTGATCCACGCGAAGGGGCATGACACTGCTGCTACAGCTCGGGAGGAAAGCGCAGGTGCATGCCCCCACTCGAGACGAGGACTGACTCCCCTGGGGAGACTCCAGAAGTACCCCAAGATCCATGTCAGCACTGGCAGAGGAACCTCAGTTCCGGCACTGACTCCACACAAGGTCTTAGGCCCCGGCATCGACGGAGAGGAATCCGGAGAGGGCCCCGAGCAATTCGCATGGGGAGTGGCCTTTTCTGAGGCCCCCCAGAGCGGGTCGTTGAGGTCCCCCGTCGTAAGTCGAGAGCAACTGTCCAACTCGAGAAAATCCAGGAGGTTCCCATCCAGGCGAGATGAGGCCCATTTCCTGCTGAGGCGTCTCGAGGCTAATCACACCTAATCTCTGGAACTTCCAAACGGTGCTTCACACTCTGGCTGCAACTCAAGATGTTCCCCTACATACCGTTTTCACCGAGAGGAAGCACGAGAGTCCCGCCCACATCCAGAGGAGCCCCGTTTCTGCCCTAGCTCGAGAGGAGGGATCCTTTCCCTGCGTCATCGGGAAGAAATCCCGGCGTTCCCGTCGCATCTCAAGAGGAGGCGCTCTCCACAGGAAAGGCGAGAGGAACTCCAGGGTCGTGCCACCTTTCCCAGAGTCCCCAAGATGTCTCAGTCCATTCCAGGGAACCTGTTTTCCCTGCACTGCCTCGACTTTCAAGCGAGATCGACTCACACCGCGATGGCAGGGTGGACAGCCCTGGGAAAGCCTCGTGGAAAAAACGAGGAAAGCCACAGATCCCTTGATCCACGCGTAGGGAAGCGTGACACTGCTGCTACAGCTCGGGAGGAAAGTGCATGGGCCCCACTCGAGACGAGGACTGACTCCCCTGGGGAGACTCCAGAAGTCCCCCAAGATCCATGTTAGCACTGGAGAGGAATCCTCAGGTTCCGGCACCGACTCCACACAAGGTCTTAGGCCCGGCATCGACGGGAGAGGAATCCCGAGAGGCCCGAGCAACTCGCATGGGGACTGGCCTTTCCTGAGGCCACCAGAGCGGGTCCCTGAGGTCCCCGTCGTAAGTTGAGGCACCTGCCGCAACTCGAAAAATCCAGGAGGTTCTCCCCTCCAGGCGAGATGAGGCCCATTTCTGCTGAGGTCTCGAGGCTAATCACACCTAATCTCTGGAACTTCAAAGGTGCTTCACACCTGGCTGCAAAGATGTTCCCCTACATACCGTTTCCACTCGAGAGGAAGCACGAGAGTCCCGCCCACATCCAGAGGAGCCCCGTTTTGCCTACTAGCTCGAGAGGAGGGGATCCTTTCCCTGCGTCATCGGGAAAGAAAATCCCGGCGTTCCATCGCATCTCAAGAGGAGGCGCTCTCCACAGGAAAGGCGAGAGGAACCAGGGTCGTGCCACCTTTCCCAGAGTCCCCCAGATGTCTCTCAGTCCATTCCAGGGATACCTGTTTTCCCTGCACTGCCTCACATTCAAGCCGAGGATCGACTCACACACGGTGGCACGTGGGACAATCATGTGGGAAGCCTCTGGAAAGCCTCGTGTGAAAGCTTCCAGGGAAAGCCACAAATCCCTTGATTCACTCGAAGGGAACCTGGCACTGCTGCTACAGCTCGGAGGAAAGCGCACGTGCTGCCCCCACTCGAGACGAGGACTGACTCCCCAGGGGAGACTCCAGAAGTACCCCAAGATCCATGTCAGCACTGGAGAGGAATCCTCAGGTTCCGGCAGCGACTCCACACAAGGTCTTAGGCCCGGCATCGACGGGCGAGGAATCCCGAGAGGCCCCTGAGCAACTCGCATGGGGACTGGCCTTTCCTGAGGCCACCAGAGCGGGTCCCTAGGTCCCCGTCGTAAGTCGAGAGCACCTGCTGCAACTCGAGAAAATCCTAGATTTCTCCCCTCCAGGCGACATGAGGCCCATTTCCCCTGAAGCGTCTCGAGGCTAATCACACCTAACCTCTGGAACTTCCAAAGGGTCCTTCACACCCTTGCTGCAACTCAAGAAGTTCCCCGACATACCCGTCTCCACTCGAGAGGATCCGAGAGTCCCGCCCCACATCCAGAGGAGCCCCGTTTCCGCCTCCTAGCTCGAGAGGGAGATCCTTTCCCTGCGTGTCGGAAAGAATTCCCGGCGTTCCCGTCGCATCTCAAGAGGAGCGCTCTCCACAGGAAAGGCGAGAGGAACTCCAGGGTCGTGCCACCATTCCCAGAGTCCCCAGATGTCTCAGTCCATTCCAGGGAAACATGTTTTCCCTGCACTGACTCGACTTTCAAGCCGAGGATCGACTCACACCACGGTGGCACGTGGGACAACCCTGTGGGAAAGCCTCGTGGGAAAGCCACAGATCCCTTGATCCACGCGAAGGGAAGCGTGACACTGCTGCTACAGCTCGGGAGGAAAGCGCACGTGCATGCCCCCACACCAGACGAGGACTGACTCCCCTGGGGAGACTCCAGAAGTACCCCAAGATCCATGTCAGCACTGGAGAGGAATCCTCAGGTTCTGGCACCGACTCCACACAAGGTCTTATGCCGGTGTCCAGCCCCGGTGGATCCAGGGAATTCGAAGGGGTGGACGGCGTTGGCGTGGAAAGACTTGTTTATTTATTAATGTAAGATTAGATTAGCAAACTATAGTGTAGTAAGAAGATTAAGTGGAGGAAGAGGGCTGAATAGCTTGGTTTACGCGGACGGCCAATAAAATTCCAGACAAGGAATTTGCACCACCTACGTTGGGCCACCGGCGCCCGCTTGAATATCTAAGGGTGCCTCGCCTTAAGCTCCCTTTCGTGCGGTCTTAACAGCCAGGCCAAGTAAGTAGACCTGGCGAGCCTCCGCACTCCATGTGGAGATTCAGCCTGAAGTTATAGTAAAGAGCAGAGAGAAGGAAAGGTAGAGAAGAAGAAAGAGAGAGAAAGACACGGGGGGAGCCAGAGTCCCAGGAAACCAGGCTGAGAGACTAGTTCGAGAAGCTGGTCCGAGAAACTGGCCCCCGGCCCCTGGCCTCCTCCTTTATTGTTCAGAAGGTCTTTTATACTTTTGATAATACATGAAGATCAATGGATAACCCAAAATTATGTAGTGTTCCCAACCCAGATTCTTTCTGTATATCATTTTGTATACAAAAGGTCTCAGGTGATTTACATTATCTTCTGGCCAAGAGGCTTGTTAACACTTTTTGGCTCTCTTCCTTAATGAATGTTAATTTTGTTTCCCCTGAAGTGTTTTTCTTTAATCTGCATCTCCTTAAAGCATTAAAGTTACATCTCTATAGAACAAAGGTGCAGTGGGTTATAACAAAGAAAGTACTTAACTCAAAGATCTAATGTTGCTAATACCAGGTCTACTACTTGTTTTTCACATACCAACTATATCTAAAAATAAAGGATATGAAAATTTGGCAGCAAGCATTGACCCAAAAAATGAAACTTTTAATCAGTCCTATTCTAAAGATTCTGACTCCTCGGAAGCTCCTGCATTCCTACGATGTTTTAAGCTTCCTGTGCCTCCTGCGGTCAGGAGGCCTCAAACAATCACAAGGGCAGCTGTACGAGTCCTACAGGCAGGATAGAAAGCCATCAGAGGGTTTTTGGATTGAAACACTCTTTCAAATGCAGAAGACTAACGCCCTGAATTGACTTTTTCCAGAAAAGTTCAGAAGAGTGAAAAAGCAGAGCACAAAAACCGGCAGATTTTTGGGGTACATGCTTAAAAATTTCCAGAGGGGTCCCTGAGTCTGAGCACGCCTTGCGTATGTCAGCTTCCTTCCTCATAACCTTGTCACGGGCGGGCTTCCTCACACTGTCTCCCGGCAGCCTTAGGCCCCAGCATCGACGGAGAGGAATCCCGAGAGGCCCCGAGCAACTCGCATGCGGACTGGCCTTTCCTGAGGCCACCAGAGCGGTCCCTGAGGTCCCCGTCGTAAGTCGAGAGCACCTGCCACAACTCGAGAAAATCCAGGAGGTTCTCCCCTCCAGGCGAGATGAGGCCCATTTCCGCTGAGGCATCTCGAGGCTCATCACACCTAACCTCTGGAAATTACAAAGGGTTTCACACCCTTGCTGCAACTCAAGAAGTTCCCCGACATACCCGTCTCCACTCGAGAGGAATCACGAGAGTCCCGCCCTCATCAGAGGAGCCCCGTTTCCGCCTCCTAGCTCGAGAGGAGGGATCCTTCCCCTGCGTGGTCGGAAAGAATTCCGGCATTTCCGTCGCATCTCAAGAGGAGGCGCTCTCCACAGGAAAGGCGAGATTAACTCCAGGGTCGTGCCACCATTCCCAGAGTCCCTCAGATGTCTCAGTCCATTCCAGGGAAACCTGTTTTCCTGCACTGCCTCGACTTTCAAGCCGAGGATCCACTCACACCACGGTGGCACGTGGGACAGCCCTGTGAGAAAGCCTCCTGGGCAAGCCTCGAGGGAAACCACAGATCCCTTGATCCACGAAGCGTGACACTGCTGCTACAGCTTGAGGAAATCGCACGTGCATGCCCAATTCGAGACGAGGACTGACTCCCCTGGGGAGACTCCAGAAGTACCCCAAAACCATGTCAGCACTGGAGAGGAATCCTCAAGTTCTGGCACCGACTCCACACAAGGTCTTAGGTCCCGGCATCGATGGGAGAGGAATACTGAGAGGCACCGAACAACTCGCATGGGGACTGGCCTTTCCTGAGGCCACCAGAGCGGGTCCCTGAGGTCCCTGTTGTAAGTCGAGAGCACCTGCCGCAGCTCGAGAAAATCCAGGAAGTTCTCCCCTCCAGGCGAGATGAGGCCCATTTCCGCTGAAGCATCTCGAGGCTAATCACACCTAACCTCTGGAACTTCCAAAGGGTCCTTCACACCCTTGCTGCAACTCAAGAAGTTCCACGACATACCCGTCTCGACTCGAGAGGAAGCACGAGAGTCCCGCCCACATCCAGAGGAGCCCCTTTTCGCCTCCTAGCTCGAGAGGAGGTTCCTTTTCCTGCGTGTTCGGGAAAGAATTCCTGGCCTTCCCATCGCAGCTCAAGAGGGGCGCTCTCTACAGGAAAGGCGAGAGGAACTCCAGGGTCGTGCCACCATTCCCAGAGTCCCCCAGATGTCTCAGTCCACTCCAGGGAAACGTGTTTTCCTTGCACTGCCTTGACTTTCAAGCCGAGGATTGACTCACACCACGGTGGCACGTTGGACAGCCCTTTGGGAAAGCCTCGGGGAAAGCCTCGTGGGAAAGACTCCAGGGAAAGCCTCAGATTCCTTCATCCACGCGAAGGGAAGCGTGACACTACAGCTACAGCTCGGGAGGAAAGCGCACGTGCATGCCCCTACTCGAGACGAGGAATGACTCCCTTAGGGAGACTCCAAAGTACCCCAGGAACCATGTCAGCACTGGAGTGGAATCCTCAGGTTCCGGCACCGACTCCACACAAGGTCTTAGGCCCCGGCATCGACAGGAGAGGAATCCCGAGAGGCCCCCGAGCAACTCGCATGGGGACTGGCCTTTCCTGAGGCCACCAGAGCATGTCCCTGAGGTCCCCGTCGTAAGTAGAGAGAAACTGCCGCAACTCGAGAAAATCCAGAAGGTTCTCCCCTCCAGGCGAGATGAGGCCCATTTCCAATGAGGCCTCTCGAGGCTAATCACACCTAACGTCTGGAACTTCCAAAGGGTACTTCACCCACTTGTTGCAACTCAAGAAGTTCCCCGACATAACCGTCTCCACTTGAGAGAAAGCTCGAGACTCCCGCCGACATCCAGAGGAGCCCCGTTTCCCCCTCCTAGCTCGAGAGGGGGATCCTTTCCCTGCGTGTTCGGGAAAGAATTCCCGGCGTTTCCGTCGCATCTCAAGAGGAGGCGCTCTCCACAGGAAAGGCGAGAGGAATTCCAGGGTCGAGCCACCATCCCAGAGTCCCCCAGATGTCTCAGTCCATTCCAGGGAAACCTGTTTTCCCTGCACTGCCTCGACTTTCAAGCCGAGGATCGACTCACACCACGGTGGCACGTGGGACAGCCCTGGGAAAGCCTCGGGAAAGCCTCGAGGAAAGCCACAGATCCCTTGATCCACGCAAAGGGAAGGTGACAATGCTGCTACAGCTCGGGAGGAAAGCGCACGTGCATGCCCCCTCGAGACGAGGACTGACTCCCCTGGGGAGACTCCAGAAGTACCCAAGATCCATGTCAGCACTGGAGAGGAATCCTCAGGTTCCGGCACCGACTCCACACAAGGTCTTAGGCCGGCATCGACGGGAGAGGAATCCCGAGGCCACCAAGCAACTCGCATGGGACTGGCCTTTCCTGAGGCCACCAGAGCGGGTCCCTGAGGTTCCCTAAGTCGAGAGCACCTGCTTCAACTCGAGATAATACAGGAGGTTCTCCCCTCCAGGCGAGATGAGGCCCATTTCCGCTGAGGCGTCTCGAGTCTAAACACACCTAACCTCTGGAACTTTCAAAGGGTCCTTCACACCCTTGCTGCAACTCAAGAAGTTCCCGACATACCCGTCTCCACTCGAGAGGAAGCACGAGAGTCCCGCCCACATCCAGAGGAGCCCCGTTTTCCGCCTCCTAGCTCGAGAGGAGGGATCCTTTCCCTACGTTTCGGGAAAGAATTCCCGGCGTTCCTGTCACATCTCAAGAGGAGTCGGTCTCCACCGGAGAGGGGAGAGGAACTCCAGGATCGTGCCACCATTCCCAGAGTCCCCCAGATGTCTCAGTCCATTCCAGGGAAACCTGTTTTCCCTGCACTGCCTCCACCTTCAAGCCGAGGATCGACTCACACCACGGTGGCACGTGGGACAGCCCTGTGGGAAAGCCTCGTGGGAAAGCCTCGAGGGAAAGCCACAGATCCCTTGATCCACGCGAAGGGAATCGTGACTCTGCTGCTACAGCTCGAGAGGAAACCGCACGTTCATGCCCCACTCGAGACGAGGACTGACTCCCCTGGGGAGACTCCAGAAGTACCCCAAGATCCATGTCAGCACTGGAGAGGAATCCTCAGGTTCCGGCACCTGCTGGGAGCCAGTGTGAGGAATCCTGCCCATGACAAGGTCATGAGGAAGGAAGCTGACATATGCAAGGCGTGCTCAGACTTCAGGGACCCCTCTGCAAATTCCTAAGCACGTACCCCAACTAAAATCTGCCGGCTTTTGTGCTCTGTTTTTCCACTCTTCTGACATTTTCTGGAAAAATTCAATTCAGGGCTTTAGTCTTCTGCATTTGAAAGAGTTTTCAATCCAAAAACCCTCCGATGGCTTTCTAGCCTGCCTGCAGGACTCGTACAGCTGCGCATGTGATTGTTTGAGGCCTCCTGACCACAGGAGGCACAGGAAGCTTAAAACATCCTAGGAATGTAGGAGCTTCCGAGGAGTCAAAATCTTTAGAATAGGACTGATTAATGGTTTCATTTTTTGGGTCAATGCTTGCTGCCAAATTTTCATATCCTTTATTTTTAGATATAGTTGGTATATAGAAAAACAAGTAGTAGACCTGGTATTAGCAACATTAGATCTTTGAGTTAAGTACCTTTTTGTTATATCCCACTCCACCTTTGTTCTATAGAGATGTAACTTTAATGCTTTAAGGAGATGCAGATTAAAAAAAAAAACACTTCAGGGGAAACAAAATTAACATTCATTAAGGAAGAGAGCCAAAAAGTGTTAACAAGCCTCTTGGCCAAAAGATAATGTAAATCACCTGAGACCTTTTGTATACAAAATGATATACGGAAAGAATCTGGGTTGCGAACGCTACATAATTTTGTGTTACCCATTGATCTCCGTGTTTTATCAAAAGTATAAAAGGCCTTCTGAACAATAAAGGATGGGGGCCAGTTTCTCGAACTAGTCTCTCGGCCTGGTTTCTTGGGATTCTGGCTCCCCCCATGTCTCTCTCTCTCTCTTCTTCTCTCCCCTTCCTCTCTCTGCTGTTTACTTTAACTTCAGGCTGAATCTCCATCTGGGGCGCGGAGGCTCGCCAGGTCTACTTACTTGCCCCGGCTGTTAAGACCCCGCACGAAAGGGAGCTTAAGGCGAGGCACCCTTAGATATTCAAGCGGCGCCGGTGGCCCAACGTAGATGGTGCAAATTCCTTGTCTGGAATTTTATTGGCCTTCCGCGTAAACCAAGCTATTCAGCCCTCTTCCTCCACTTAATCTTCTTACTACACTATAGTTTCTTAATCTAATCTTACATTAATAAACAAACAAGTCTTTCCACGCCAACGCCGTCCACCCTTCGAATTCCCTGGATCCACCGGGGCTGGACCCGGCAAGTGGTGCCCGGAACAGGCTATTCGAAGGTAGGTTCCTCGGAGCAAAAGCTCCCCCCGGAGCACTCTCTGTTGCTCCCCCCGGAGCACTCTCTGTTGCTCCCCCCGGAGTGACTTAATCACTCCCCCGGAGTACTTTCGGGTACCCCCAGTGTTGAGTGTTCGGGACGGCTAGGACCCCACTCAGGGTGCCGCGGACCCCCTGTAGGATAGACAGGGTGAGGACGAGTGGGAAGTGTTCAAGGGTTTAAGAGAAACCTGGTGCTCTAGAGGTTGAAAAGAAACCTGCTATCTTAGGGTTTAAAACAAAACCCCCTTGGCTAAGGTAAAACCTTTTTGTCAAGGCAGACTTTTCTATAACTCTTAATTTTCTGACACGGGTAACAATGACTCAAAACAATGACACCTCTTTATACAAGTAATTTTGTAACTGTTAAACAAAAAGACAAATTAAAGATTAAAAGGCTCGTGTTACGAGACCAATGTCCTTGGTTTCCAGAAAAGAGATTTAGATACTTGGATAAAGGTAATAAAACAGCTAAAAACTAATTATACTTTGCATGGGCCTGTAAATGCTTTTGCTCTGTAAAATATTATTACAAATGTTCTGGACCCCCGTCATGAGGCTGTTAGTTAGATAGCCTATGGGAGAGACTATAGCAGTGGATCGTAGTGGGTCTCCACCTATTACGCAGATCATATTTTCTGCCATTGGCAAACAAAAGGAGAGAGACTGTACTCTTCCTCCCGAGGAAGGAGGGTGCTTATAGGACGCAGCGGCCGAGCGCCCTGGAGAGCCCCCTCCCCCTCTACACAAACCAAACCTTTAAAAGAGTTGTCTTATTTAAGGCGACCACTGCAACCTCTGCTTGCGCCTCCCCAGGGCTTAAGAACTCCCCCCACTTTATATCCAAAGCCTCCCAGAACATTGCTTAAGTTTGAAAACGATAGTGACAATTTTTGAGCAAAAGAGCTTTTAAAACAGAGCTTGCTCCTTGCATAAAATCCCCTCAGGAGGGGCCTCACCCAACAAAAAAAGAAAAAGGAAGAAAACAGGAAAAAAAAGAAAAATATTCGTAAAAAGGACTTAACAAATGCAAAATGTTTCTCTTGAGGCCAAATAGAACATTTTTTGCCAAAATGTCTTTTCTTGCTAAACAGAGAGAACAAGCCGTACCAAACAACCCCAGGTAGCTCAGGCCTGGACCTCAGTTCCA
>NW_017192680.1:0-10158 GCF_001704415.2 Capra hircus
GGGATTGTAGCACGACCCTGGAGTTCCTCTCCGCCTTTCCTGTGGAGAGCGCCTCCTCTTGAGATGCGACGGAAATGCCGGGAATTCTTTCCCCGACCACGCAGGGAAAGGATACCTCCTCTCGAGGTAGGAGGCGGAAACGGGGCTCCTCTGGATGTGGGCGGGCTCTCGTGCTTCGTCTCAAGTGGAGACGGGTATGTCGGGGAACTTCTTGAGTTGCAGCAATGGTGTGAATTTCCATTTGGAAGTTCCAGATATTAGAAGTGATTAGACTCCAGACGCCTCAGCGGAAATGGGCCTCATCTCGCCTGGAAGGGAGAACCTCCTGGATTTTCTCTAGTTGCGGCAGGTGCTCTCGAGTTACGACGGGGACCTCTGGGACCCGCTCTGGTGGCCTCAGGAAAGGCCAGTAAAGGCCAGTCCCCATGCTAGTTGCATGGGGCCTCTCGGATTCCTCTCCCCCGTCGATGCTGGGGACTAAGACCTTGTGTAGAGTCGGTGCAGGAACCGGAGGATTCCACTCCACTGCTGACATGGTTCCTGGGGTACTTTTGGAGTCTCCCTAAGGGAGTCAGTCCTCGTCTCGAGTTGGGGCATGCAAGTGCGCTTTCCTCCGACCTGTAGCTGTAGTGTCACGCTTCCCTTCTGGTGGATGAAGGAATCTGTGGCTTTCCCCCGAGTCTTTCCACGAGGCTTTCCCACGAGGCTTTCCCAATGGCTGTCCAACGTGCCACCGTGGTGTGAGTCATTCCTCGGCTTGAAAGTCGAGGCAGTGAAAGGAAAACACGTTTCCCTGGAGTGGACTGAGACATCTGGGGGACTCTGGGAATCGTGGCACGACCCTGGAGTTCCTCTCGCCTTTCCTGTAGAGAGCGCCCCCTCTTGAGCTGCGATGGGAAGGCCAGGAATTCTTTCCTGAACACGCAGGGAAAGGAACCCTCCTCTCGAGCTAGGAGGTGGAAACGGGGGCTCCTCTGGATGTGGGCGGGACTCTCGTGCTTCCTCTCGAGTCGAGACGAGGTATGTCGGGGAACTTCTTGAGTTGCAGCGAAGGGTGTGAAGGACCCTTTGAAAGTTCCAGAGGTTAGGTGTGATTAGCCTCGAGAAGCCTCAGCGGAAATGGGCCTCATCTCGCCTGGAGGGGAGAACCTCCTGGATTTTCTCGAGTTGCGGCAGGTGCTCTCGACTTACGACGGGAACCTCAGGGACATGATCTGGTGGCCTCAGGAAAGGCCAGTCCCCATGCGAGTTGCTCGGGGGCCTCTCGGTATTCCTCTCCCATCGATGCCGCGGCCTAAGACCTTGTGTGGAGTCGGTGCCGGAACCTGAGGATTCCTCTCCAGTGTTGACATGGATCTTGGGGTACTTCCTGAGTCTCCCCTGTGGAGTCAGTCCTCGTCTCGAGTGGGGGCATGCACGTGCGCTTTCCTCCCCAGCTTTAGCAGCAGTGTCACGCTTCCCTTCGCGTGGATCAAGGGATCTGTGGCTTTCCCTCGAGGCTTTCCCACGATGCTTTCCACGAGGCTTTCCCACAAGGCTGCCCACGTGCCACCGTGGTGTGAGTCGATCCTCGGCTTGAGAAGTCGAGGCAGTGCAGGGAAAACAGGTTTCCCTGGAATGGACTGAGACATCTGGGGGACTCTGGGAATGGTGGCACGACCGTGGAGTTCCTCTCGCCTTTCCTGTGCAGGGCGCCTCCTCTTGAGATGCGACGGTAATGCCGGGAATTCTTTCCCGACCACGCAGGGGAAGGATCCCTCCTCTCGAGCTAGGAGGCGGAAACGGGGCTCCTCTGGATGAGGGCGGGACTCTCGTGATTCCTCTCGAGTGGAGACGGGTATGTCGGGGAACTTCTTGAGTTGCAGCAAGGGTGTGAAAGACCCTTTGTAAGTTCCAGACGTTAGGTGTGATTAGCCTCGAGATGCCTCAGGGGAAATGGGCCTCATCTCGCCTGGAGGGGAGAACCTCCTGGATTTTCTCGAGTTGTGGCAGGTGCTCTCGACTTACGACAGGGACCTCACGGACCCGCTCCGGTGGCCTCAGGAATGGCCAGTCCCCAAGCGAGTTGCTCGGGGGCCTCTCCGTATTCCTCTCCCGTCAATGCCGGGGCCTAAAGACCTTGTGTGGAGTAGGTGCCGGAACCTGAGGATTCCTCTCCAGTGCTGACATGGATCTTGGGGTACGGCTGGAGTCGCCCCAGGGGAGTCAGTCCTCGTCTCAAGTGGGGGCATGCACGTGCGCTTTCCACCCGAGATGTAGCAGCAGTGTCATGCTTCCCTTCGCGTGGATCAAGGGATCTGCAACTTTCCCTCGAGGCTTTCCCACGAGGCTTTCCCTCGAGGCTTTCCCACAGGGCTGTCCCACGTGCCACCTTGGTGTGAGTCGATCCTCGGCTTGAAAGTCGAGGCAGTGCCGGGAAAACAGGTTTCCCTGGAATGGACTGAGACATCTGGGGGACTCTGGGAATGGTGGCACGACCCTGGAGTTCCTCTCGCCTTTCCTGTGGAGAGCACCTCCTCTTGAGATGCGACGGGAACGCCGGGATTTCTTTCCCGACCACGCAGGGAAATATCCCTGCTCTCGAGCTATGAGTCGGAAACGGGGCTCCTCTGGATGAGGGCGGGACTCTCGTGCTTCCTCTCCAGTAGAGACGGGTATATTGGGGAACTTCTTGAGTTGCAGCAAGGGTGTGAAGGACCCTTTGGAAAGTCAAGAGGTTAGGTGTGATTAGCCTCGAGATGCCTCAGCAGAAATGGGCCTAATCTCGCCTGGAAGGGAGAACCTCCTGGATTTTCTCGAGTGCGGCAGGTGCTCTCGACTTACAATGGGGACCTCAAGGACCCGCTCTGGTGGCCTCAGGAAAGGCCAATCCCCATGCGAGTTGCTCCGGGGCCTTTCCGGGATTCCTCTCCCGTCAATGACGGGCCTAAGATCTTTGTGGAGTCCGTGCCGGAACCTGAGGATTCCTCTCCAGTGCTGACATGGTCTTGGGTACTTCTGGAGTCTCCCCAGGGGAGTCAGTCCTCGTCTCGAGTGGGGCATGCACGTGCGCTTTCCTCCCGAGCTGTAGCAGCAGTGTCACACTTCCCTTTGCGTGGATCAAGGGATCTGTGGCTTTTCCTCGAGGCTTTCCCACGAGGCTTTCCCACGAGGCTTTCACACAGGGCTGTCCCACGTGCCACCATGGTGTGAGTGGATCCTCGGCTTGAAAGTCGAGCAGTGCAGGGAAAAACAGGTTTCCCTGGAATGGACTGAGAAATCTCTGGCACTCAGGGAATGGTGTCACGACCCTGGATATCCCCTCGTGTTTCCTGTGGAGACCGCCTCCTCTTTAGATGCGACCGGAACGCCGGGAATTCTTTCCCGACAACGCAGGGAAAGGATTCCACCTCTCGATCTATGAGGCAGAAACGGGGCTTCTCTGGATGTGGGCAGGACTCTCGTGCTTCCTCTCGAGTGGAGAGGGTACGTCGGGGAACTTCTTGAGTTGCAGCAAGGGTGTGAAGGACCTTTGGAAGTTCCAGAGGCCAGGTTGATTAGCCTCGAGACGCCTCCGCGGAAATGGGCTTCATCTCGCCTGGAGGGGAGAACCTCCTGGATTTTCTAGAGTTGCCACAGGTGCTCTCGACTTAAGACGAGGACCTCAGGGACCTGGTCTGGTGGCCTCAGGAAAGGCCAGTCCCCATGCGAGTTGCTAGGGGGCCCTTCGGGATTCCTCTCCCGTTGATGCCGGGGCCTAAGACGTGTGTGGAGACGGTGCCGGAACCTGAGGATTCCTCTCCAGTGCTGACATGGATCTTGGGGTACTTCTGGAGTCTCCACCGGGGATTCAGTCCTCGTCTCGACTAAGGTCATGCACGTGCACTTTCCTCCCGAGCTGTAGCAGCAGTGTCATGCTTCCCTTCGCGTGGATGAAGAAATCTGTGGCTTTCATCGAGGTTTTTGCTGGAGGCTTTCCCACGAGGCTTTCCCACAGGCTGTCCCACGTGCCACCGTGGAGTGAGTCGATCCTCGGCTTGAAAGTCGAGGCAGTGCAGGGAAAACTGGTTTCCCTGGAATGGACTGAGACATCTGGGGACTCTGTGTATGGTGGCTCGACCCTGGAGTTCCTCTCGCCTTTCCTGTGGAGAGCGCCTCCTCTTGAGATGCGATGGAAATGCCGGGAATTCTTTCCCGAACACGCAGGGAAAGGATCCCTCCTCTCGAGCTAGGAGGCGGAAACGGGGCTCCTCTGGATGTCAGCGGGAGGCTCGAGCTTTCTCTCAAGTGGAGACGGTTATGTCGGGGAACTTCCTGAGTTGCATCAAGGGTGCGAAGGACCTTTTGGAAGCTCCAGAGGTTAGGTTGATTATCCTCGAGACGCCTCAGCGGAAATGGGCCTCTTCTCGCCTGGAGGGGAGAACCTCCTGGATTTATCGAGTTGCAGCAGGTGCTCTCGACTTACGACGAGGACCTCAGGGACCCGCTCTGGTGACCTCAGGAAAGGCCAGTCCCCATGCGAGTTGCTTGGGGGCCTCTCGGGATTCCTCTCTCGTCGATGCCAGCGCCAAAGATCTTGTATGGAGTCGGTGCCGGAACCTGAGCATTCCTCTCCAGTGCAGACATGGATCCTGGGTTACTTCTGGAGTCTCCCCAGGGGAGTCAGTCCTCGTCTCGAGTGGGGGCATGCACGTGCGCTTTCCTCCCGAGCTGTAGCAGCAGTGTCACGCTTCCCTTCGCGTGGATCAAGGGATCTGTGGCTTTCCCTCGAGGCTTTCCAACGAGGCTTTCCCACAGGGCTGTCTCACGTGCCACCATGGTGTGAGTCGATCTTCGCTTGAAAGTCGAGGCAGTGCAGGGAAAGCAGGTTTCCCTGGAATGGACTGAGACATCCTGGGGACTCTGGGAATGTGGAACGACCCTGGAGTTCCTCTCGCCTTTCCTGTGGAGAGCGCCTCCTCTTGAAATGCGACGGAAACGCCAGGAATTCTTTCCCGACCACGCAGGGAAAGGATCCCTCCTCTCGAGCTAAGAGGCGAAAACGGGGCTCCTCTGGATGTGGGCGGGACTCTCGTGCTTCCTCTCGAGTGTAGACGGGTATGTCGGGGATCTTCTTGAGTTGCAGCAAGGGTGTGAAGTCGCTTTGGGAGCTCCAGAGGTTAGGTGTGATTAGCCTCGAGATGACTCAGCGGAAATGGCACTCATCTCGCCTGGAGGGGAGAACCTCCTGGATGTTCTCGAGTTGCGGCAGGTGCTCTCGACTTTCGACGGGGACCTCAGGGACCCGCTCTGGTGGCCTCAGGAAAGGCCATTCCCCATGGGAGTTGCTCGGGGGACTCTTGCGATTCCTCTGCCGTCGATGCTGCGGCCTAAGACCTCGTGTGGAGTCGGTGCCAGAACCTGAGGATTCCTCTCCAGTGCTGACATGGATCTTGGGGTACTACTGGAGTCTCCCCAGGAGACTCAGTCCTCGTCTCGAGTGGGGGCATGCACGTGCGCTTTCCTCCCGAGCTGTAGCAGCAGTGTCACGCTTCCCTTCGCGTGGATCAAGGGATCTGTGGCTTTCCCTCGAGGCTTTCCCACGAGGCTTTCCACGAGGCTTTCCCACAGGGCTGCCCCACGTGCCACCGTGGTGTGAGTCGATCCTCGGCTTGAAAGTCGATGCAGTTCAGGGAAAACAGGTTTCCCTGGAATGGACTGAGACACCTGGTTGTCTCTGGGAATGGTGTCACGACCCTGGAGTTCCTCTCGCCTTTCCTGTGGAGAGCGCCTCCTCTTGAGATGCGACGGGAACGCCGGGAATTCTTTCGCGACCAAGCAGGGAAAGGATCTCTCATCTCAGGCTAGGACTCGGAAACGGGGCTCCTCTGGATGTGGCCGGGACTCTCGTGCTTCCTCTCAAGTGGAGACGGGTATGTCGGGGAACTTCTTGAGTTGCAGCAAGGGTGTGAAGAACCCTTTGGAAGTTCCAGAGGTTAGGTGTGATTAGCCTCGAGACGCCTCAGCAGAAATGGGCCTCATCTCGCCTGGAGGGGAGAACCTCCTGGATTTTCTCGAGTTGCAGCAGGTGCTCTCGACTTACTACGGGGACCTCAGGGACCCGCTCTGGTGGCCTCAGGAAAGGCCAGTCCCCATGCGAGTTGCTCGGGGCCTCTCGGGATTCCTCTGCCGTCTATGCCAGGGCATTAGATCTTGTGTGGAGTCGGTGCCGGAACCTTAGCATTCCTCTCCAGTTCTGACATGGATCTTGGGGTTCTTCTGTAGTCTCCCCAGTGGAGTCAGTCCTCGTCTCGAGTGGGGGCATGCACATGCGCTTTCCTCTCGAGCTGTAGCAGCAGTGTCACGCTTCCCTTCGCGTGCATCAAGGGATCTGTGGCTTTCCCTCGAGGCTTTCCAACGAGGCTTTCCCACAGGGCTGTCCCACGTGCCACCATGGTGTGAGTCGATCTTCGCTTGAAAGTCGAGGCAGTGCAGGGAAAGCAGGTTTCCCTGGAATGGACTGAGACATCCTGGGGACTCTGGGAATGTGGAATGACCCTGGAGTTCCTTTCGCCTTTCCTGTGGAGAGCGCCTCCTCTTGAGATGCGACGGAAACGCCAGGAATTGTTTCCCGACCACGCAGGGAAAGGATCCCTCCTCTCGAGCTAGGAGGCGGAAACGGGGCTCCTCTGGATGTGGGCGGGACTCTCGTGCTTCCTCTCGAGTGTAGACGGGTATGTCGGGGATCTTCTTGAGTTGCAGGCAAGGGTATGAAGTCGCTTTGGGAGCTCCAGAGGTTAAGTGTGATTAGCCTCGAGATGCCTCAGCGGAAATGGCACTCATCTCGCCTGGAGGGAGAACCTCCTGGATGTTTCTCGAGTTGCGGCAGGTGCTCTCGACTTACGACGGGGACCTCAGGGACCCGCTCTGGTGGCCTCTGGAAAGGCCAGTCCCATGCGAGTTGTTCGGGGGCCTCTCGGGATTCCTCTCCCCGTCGATGCCGGGGCCTAAGATCTTGTGTGGAGCCAGTGCTGGAACCTGAGTATTCCTTTCCAGTGCTGACGTGGATCTGGGGGGACTTCTGGAGTCTCCCCAGTAGAGTCAGTCCTCCTCTCGAGTGGGGGCATGCACGTGCGCTTTCCTTCCGAGCTGTAGCAGCAGTGTCATGCTTCCCTTCGCGTGGATCAAGGGATCTGTGGCTTTCCCTCGAGGCTTTCCCACGAGGCTTTCCCACGACGCTTTCCCACAGGGCTGTCCCACAGGGCTGTCCCACGTGCCACCGTGGTGTGAGTCAATCCTCGGCTGGAAAGTCGACGCAGTGCAGGGAAAACAGGTTTCCCTGGAATGGAATGAGACATCTGGTTGTCTCTGGGAATGGTGTCACGACCCTGGGAGTTACTCTCGCCTTTCCTGTGGAGAACGCCTCCTCTTGAGATACGATGGAAACGCTGGGAATTCTTGACCGAACACGCAGGGAAAGGATCCCTCCTCTCCAGCTAGGAGTCGGAAATGGGGCTACTGTGGATGTGGGTGGGACTCTCGTGCTTCTTCTCAGTGAGACGGGTATGTCGGGGAACTTCTTGAGTTGCAGCAAGGGTGTGAAGGACCCTTTGGAAGTTCCAGAGGTTAGGTGTGATTAGCTCGAGATGCCTCAGCGGAAATGGGCCTCATCTCGCCTGGAGGGGAGAACCTCCTGGATATTCTCGAGTTGCGGCAGGTGCTTCTCGACTTACGACCGGGACCTCAGGGATCCGCTCTGGTGGCCTCAGAAAGGCCAGTCCCACGGGAGTAGCTCGGCGGGCCTCTCGGGATTCCTCTCCCGTCGATGCCGGGGCCTAAGACCTTGTGTGGAGTGGGTGCCGGAACCTGAGGATTCCTCTCCAGTGCTGACATGGATCTTGGGTACTTCTGGAGTCTCCCCAGGGCAGTCAGTTCTCGTCTCGAGTGGGGCCATGCACGTGCGCTTTCCTCTCGAGCTGTAGCAGCAGTGTTCACCCATTCCATCGCGTGGATCAAGGGATCTGTGGCTTCCCTTCGAGGCTTTCCACGCGAGGCTTTCCCACGAGGTTTTCCCACAGGGCTGTCCCACGTGCCACCGTGGTTTGTTTCGATCCTCGGCTTGAAAGTCGATGCAGTGCAGGGAAAACAGGTTTGCCTGGAATGGACTGAGACATCTGGGGGACTCTGGGAATGGGGCACAACCCTGGAGTTCCTCTGGCCTTTCCTGTGGAGACCGCCTCCTCTTGAGATGCGACGGGAACACCGGGAATTCTTTCCCGACCACGCATGGAAAGGATCCCTCTCTCGAGCTAGGAGGCGGAAACGGGGCTCCTCTGGATGTGGGCGGGACCATCGTGCTTCCTCTCGACTGGAGACGGGTATGTCGGGGAACTTCTTGAGTTGCAGCAAGGTTTAGAAGGACCCTTTGGCAGCTCCAGATGTTAGGTGTGATTAGCCTGGAGATGCCTCAGCGGAAATGGGCCTCATCTCGCCTGGAGGGGAGAACCTCCTGGATTTTCTGGAGTTGCGACAGGTGCTATCAACTTACGACGGGACCTCAGGGACCCGCTCTGGTGGCCTCAGGAAAGGCCCGTCCCCATGCGAGTTGCTCGGGGGCCTCTCGGGATTCCTCTCCCGTCGATGCCGGGGCCTAAGACCTTGTGTGGAATCGGTGCCGGAACCTGAGGATTCCTCTCCAGTGCTGACATGGATCTTGGGGTACTTCTGCAGTCTCCCCAGGTGAGTAAGTCCTCGTCTCGAGTGGGGGCATGCACCGTGCGCTTTCCTCCCGAGCTGTAGCAGCAGTTTTGCATTTCCCTTCGCGTGGATCAAGGAATCTGTGGCTTTCCCTCGAGGCTTTCCCAGGAGGTTTTCCCACGAGGCTTTCCCACAGGGCTGTCCCACGTGCCGCCTTGGTGTGAGTCAATCCTCGGTTTGAAAGTCGATGCAGTGCAGGGAAAACAGGTTTCCCTGGAATGGACTGAGACCTCTGGGGGACTCTGGGAATGGTGACACGACCCGGAGTTCCTCTCCCCTTACCTGTGGAGAGCGCCTCCTCTTGAGATGCGTCGGAAACGCCGGGAATTCATTCCCGACCACGCAGGGAAAGGATCCCTCCTCTCGAGCTAGGAGGCGGAAACGGGGCTCCTCTGGATGTGGGCGGGACTCTCGTGCTTCCTCTCGAGTGGAGACGGGTATGTCGGGAACTTCTTGAGTTGCCAGCAAAGGTGTGAAAGCCCCTTTGGAAGTTCCAGAAGTTAGATTTGATTAGCCTTGAGACGCCTCAGTGGAAATGGGCCTCATCTTGCCTGGAGGGGAGAAGCTCCTGGATTTTCTCGAGTTGCGACAAGTGTTCTCGACTTACGACGGGGACCTCAGGGACCCGCTCTGGAGGCCTCAGGAAAGGCCAGTCCCCATGCAGGTAGCTCGCGGGCCTCTCGGGATTCCACTCCCGTCGATGCTAGGGCCTAAGACCTTGTGTGGAGTCAGTGCAGGAACCTGAGGATTCCTCTCCAGTGCTGACATGGATCTTGGGGTACTTCTGGAATCTCCTCAGGGGAGTCAGTCCTCGTCTCGAGTGGGGCATGCACGGTCGCTTTCCTCCAGAGCTGTTGCAGTAGTGTCACGCTTCCCATCGTGTGGATCAAGGGATCTGTGGCTTTCCTCGAGGCTTTCCCACGAGGCTTTCCCACGAGGTTTCCACAGGGCTGTCCACGTGCCACGTGGTGTGTGTCGATCCTCGCTTGAAAGTGGAGGCAGTGGCAGGGAAAACAGGTTTCGCCTGGAATGGACTGAGACATCTGGGGGATCTTGGAATGGTGGACGCCCCTGAAGTTCTCTCTCCCCTTTCCTGTGGAGATCGCCTCCTTTGAGATGTGTCGAAAACGCCGGAATTCATTCCCCCACGCAGGGAAAGGATCCCTCTCTCGAGCTAGAAGGCGGAAACGGGGCTCCTCTGGATGTGGGCGGGACTATCGTGCTTCCTCTCGAGTGAGACGGGTATGTCGGGAACTTCTTGAGTTGCAGCAAGGTGTGAAGGACCCTTTGGAAGTTCCAGAGTTAGGTGTGATTAGACTCGAGATGCCTCAGTGGAAATGGGCCTCATCTCGCCTGGAGGGGAGAACCTCCTGGATTTTCTCGAGTTGGGCAGGTGCTCTCGACTTACGACGGGGACCTCAGGGACCTTCTGCTGACCTCAGG
>NW_017192681.1:0-10157 GCF_001704415.2 Capra hircus
CTCCAGGAAAGGCGAGAGGAATCCAGGGTCGTGCCACCATTCAGAGTCCCCAGATGTCTCAGTCCATTCCAGGGAAACCTGTTTTCCTGCACTGTTTCGACTTTCAAGCCGAGGATCGACTCACACACGGTGGCACGTGGGACAGCCCTGTGGGAAAGCCTCGTGGAAAGCCTCGTGGGAAGCCTTGAGGGAAAGCAGAATCCTTGATCCGCGAAGGGTAAGGCACTGCTGCTACAGCTCGGAAGGAAACGCAGTGCATGCCCGAGACGAGGACTGACTCCCCTGGGAGACTCCAGAAGTAACCCAGATCATGTCAGCTGGAGAGGAATCCTCAGGTTCCGACACCGACTCCACACAAGGTCTTACCCCGGCATCGACGGAGAGGAATCCCGAGAGGCCCCGAGCAACTCGCATGGGGACTGGCCTTTCTGAGGCCAAGAGCGGGTCCTGAGGTCCCCGTCGTAAGTCGAGAGCACCTGCCGCAACTCGAGAAAATCCAGGAGGTTCTCCCTCCAGGCGAGATGAGGCCCATTTCCGCTGAGGCCGTCTGGAGGCTAATCACACCTAAACCTCTGGAAACTTCCAAAGGGTCCTTCACACCCCTTGCATGCAACTCAAGAAGTTCCCGGACATACCCGTCTCCACTCGAGAGGAAGCACGAGAGTCCGCCCACATCCAGAGGAGACCCGTTTCGTCCTCCGCACTCGAGAGGAGGGATCCTTTCCCTGCGTGGTCGGGAAAGAATTCCCGGCGTTCCCGTCGCATCTCAATGAGGAGGCGCTCTCCACAGGAAAGGCGAGAGGAACTCCAGGGTCGTGCCACCATTCCCAGAGTCCCCCAGAATGTCTCAGTCCATTCCAGGGAAACCTGTTTTCACTGCACTGCCTCGACTTCAAGCCGAGGATCGACTCACACCAGGGTGGCACGTGGGACAGCCCTGTGCGAAACCTCGTTGGAAAGCCTCGTGGGAAGCCTCGAGGGAAAGCCTGAACCCTTGATCCACAAGAAGGGAAGCGTGACACTCCTGCTACAGCTCGGGAGCGCACGTGCATGCCCCCACTCGAGACGAGGACTGACTCCCCTGGGAGACTCCAGAAGTACCCCAAGATCCATGTCAGCACTGAAGAGGAATCCTCAGGTTCCAGCACTGACTCCACACAAGATCTTAGGCCCCGGCATCGAGGGGAAGTGGAATCCCGTGAGGCCCCGAGCAACTCCCATGGGGACTGGCCTTTCATGAGGCCACCAGCGCGGGTCCCTCAGGTCCCCTTCGAAAGTCGAGAGCACCTGCCGCAACTTGAGAAAATTCAGGAGGTTCTCGCCTCTAGGCTAGATGAGGCCCATTTCCGCTGAGGCGTCTCGAGGCTAATCACACCTAAGGTCTGGAACTTCCAAAGGGTCCTTAACACCCTTCCTGCAACTCAAGAAGTTCCCCAACATACCCGTCTCCACTCGAGAGGAAGCACGAGAGTCCCGCCCACATACAGAGGAGCCCCGTATCCGCCTCTAGCTCGAGAGGTGGGATCCTTTAGCTGCGTGGTCGGGAAAAAATTCCCGGCGTTCCCGTCGCATTTCAAGAGGAGGCGCTCTCCACAGAAAAGGCGAGAGTAACTCCAGGGTCATGCTACCATTCCCAGAGTCCCCCAGATGTCTCAGTCCATTCCAGGGAAACCTGTTTTCCCTGTACTGCCTCGACTTTCAAGCCGAGGATTGACTCACACCACGGTGGCACGTGGGACAGCCCTGTGGGAAAGCCTCCTGGGAAAGCCTCAAGGGAAAGCGGCAGATCCCTTTATCCACGCGAAGGGAAGAGTGACACTGCTGCTACAGCTCGGGAGGAATGCCCACGTGCATGCCCCCACTCGAGACGAGGACTGACACCCCTGGGGAGACTCCAGAAGTAGCCCAAGATCAATGTCAGCACTGGAGAGGAATCCTCACGTTCCAGCACCGACTCCAAGCAAGGTCTTAGGCGCTGGCATCTACGGGAGAGGAATCCCGAGAGGCACTCGAGCAACTCGCATGGGGTCGGCCTTTCCTGAGGCCGCCAGAGAGGGTCCCTGAGGTCCCCGTCGTAACTTGAGAGCACCTGCCACAATCTCGAGAAAATCCAGGAAGTTCTCCCCTCCAGGCGAGATGAGGCCCGTTTCCGTTGACGCGTCTCGAGGCCTAATCACATCTAACCTCTGGAACTTGGAAAGGGTCCTTCACACCCTTGCTGCAACTCAAGAAGTTCCCCGACATACCCGTCTCCACTCGAGAGGAAGCAGGAGAGTCCCGCCCACATCCAGAGGAGCCCCGTTTCCCCCTCCTAGCTCGAGTGGAGGGATCCTTTCCCTGCGTGGTGGGGAAAGAATTCCCTGCATTACCGTCGCATCTCAAGAAGAGGCGCTCTCCACAGGAAAGGCGAGAGGAACTCCAGGGTCGTGCCACCATTCCCAGAGTCCCCCAGATGTCTCAGTCCATTCCAGGGAAATCTGTTTTCCCTCCACTGCCTCGACTTTCAAGCCGAGGATCGACTCACACCACGGTGGCACGTTGGATAGTCCTGTGGGAAAGCCTCGTGGGAAAGCCTCGAGGGAAAGCCACAGGTCCCTTGATCCACGCGAGGGGAAGAGTGACACTGCAGCTACAGCTCGGAAAGAAAGGGCACGTGCATGCCCCACTCGAGACGAGGACTGACTCCCCTGGGGAGACTCCAGAAGTACCCCAAGATCCATGTCAGCACTGGAGAGGAATACTCAGGTTCCGGCACTGTCTCCACACAAGGTCTTAGGCCCCAGCATCTACGGAGAGGACTCCCGAGAGGCCCCCGAGCAACTTGCATGGGGACTGGCCTTTCCTGAGGCCACCAGAGCGGGTTCTAACGTCCCTGTCGTAAGACGAGAGCAACTGCCGCAACTCGAGAAAATCCAGGAGGTTCTCCCCTCCAGGCGAGATGAGGCCCATTTCTGCTGAGGCGTCTGGAGGCTAATCACATCTAACCTCTGGAACTTCCAAAGGGTCCTTCACACCCTTGCTGCAACTCAAGAAGTTCCCTGACATACCCGTCTCCACTCGAGAGGAAGCACGAGAGTCCCGCCCACATCCAGAGGAGCCCCGTTTCCGCCTCCTAGCTCGAGAGGAGGGATCCTTTCCCACCGTGGTCGGGAAAGAATTCCCGGCATTCCCGTCGCAAGTCAAGAGGAGGCGCTCTCCACAGGAAAGGCGAGAGGAACTCCAGGGTCGTGCCACATTCGCAGAGTCCCCCAGATTTCTCAGTCCATTCCAGGGAAACCTGTTTTCCCTGGACTGCCTCGACTTTCAAGCCGAGGATCGACTCACACCACGGTGGCACGTGGGACAGGCCTGTGGGAAAGCCTCCTGGGAATGCCTCGTGGGAAAGCCTCGAGGGAAAGCCCCTGATGCCTTGATCCACGCAAAGGGAAGCGTGACACTGCTGCTACAGCTCGGGAGGAAAGAGCACGTGCATGCCCCCACTCGAGACGAGGACTGACTCTCCTGGGGAGACTCCAGAAGTACCCCAAGATCCATGTCAGCACTGGAGAGGAATCCACAGGTTTCGGCACTGACTCCACTCAAGGTCTTAGGCCCCGGCATCGAGGGGAGAGGAATCCCGAGAGGCCCCCGAGCAACTCGCATGGTGACTGGCCTTTCCTGAGGCCACCAGAGCGGGTCCCTGAGGACCCCGTCTTAAGTCCACAGCACCTGCCGCAACTCGAGAAAATTCAGGAGGTTCTCCCCTTCAGGAGACATGAGGCCCATTTGTGCTGAGGCGTCTCGAGACTCATCACACCTAACCTCTGGAACTTCCAAAGCGTCTTTCACACCCTTGCTGCAACTCAAGAAGTTCCTCGACATACCCGTTTCCCCTCGAGAGGAAGCACGAGAGTCCCGCCCACATCCAGAGGAGCCCCGTTTCCGCCTCATAGTTCCAGAGGAGGGATCCTTTCCATACGTGGTCGGGTAAGTATTCCTGGCGTTCCCGTCGCATCTCAAGAGGAGGCGCTCTCCACAGGAAAGGCGAGAGGAACTCCAGGGTCGTGCCACCATTCCCAGAGTCCCCCAGATGCTCAGTCCAAGCCAGGGAAACCAGTTTTCCCTGCACTGCCTCGACTTTCAAGCCGAGGATCGACTCATACAACGGTGGCACGTGAGACAGCCCTGTGGGAAAGCCTCGTGGGAAAGCCTCATGGGAAAGCCTCGAGGTAAACCCCTGAACCCTTGATCCACAAGAAGGGAAGCGTGACACTCCTGCTACAGCTCGGGAGCCCACGTGCATGCCCCCACTCGAGACGAGGACTGACTCCCCTGGGAGACTCCAGAAGTACTCCAAGATCCATGTCAGCACTGGAGAGGAATCCTCAGGTTCCAGCACCGACTCCACACAAGATCTTAGGCCCCGGCATCGAGGGAAGAGGAATCCCGAGAGGCCCCCGAGCAACTCCCATGGGGACTGGCCTTTCATGAGGCCACCAGCGCGGGTCCATCAGGTCCCCTTCGTAAGTCGAGAGCACCTGCTGCAACTTGAGAAAATTCAGGAGGTTCTCCCCTCCAGGTGAGATGAGGCCCATTTCCGCTGAGGCGTCTTGAGGCTAATCACACCTAAGCTCTGGAACTTCCAAAGGGTCCTTCACACCCTTGCTGCAACTCAAGAAGTTCCCCAACATACCCGTCTCCAATCGAGAGGAAGCACGAGAGTCCCGCCCACATCCAGAGGAGCCCCGTTTCCGCCTCCTAGCTCCAGAGGTGGGATCCTTTCGCTGCGTGGTCGGGAAAGAATTCCCGGCGTTCCCGTCGCATCTCAAGAGGAGGCGCTCTCCACAGGAAAGGCGAGAGAAACTCCAGGGTCATGCTACCATTCCCAGAGACCCCCAGATGTCTCAGTCCATTCCAGGGAAACCTGTTTTCCCTGCACTGCCTCGACTTTCAAGCCGAGGATCGACTCACATCACGGTGGCACGTGGGACAGCCCTGTGGGAAAGCCTCGTGGGAAAGCCTTGAGGGAAAGCCGCAGATCCCTTGATCCACGCGAAGGGAAGCGTGACACTGCTGCTACAGCTCGGGAGTAATGCGCACGTGCATGCCCCCACTCGAGACGAGGACTGACTCCCCTGGGGAGATTCCAGAAGTAGCCCAAGATCCATGTCAGCACTGGAGAGGAATCCTCACGTTCCGGCACCGACTCCAAGCAAGTTCTTAGGCCCCGGCATCGACGGGAGAGGAATCCCGAGAGGCCCCCGAGCAACTCGCATGGGGACTGGCCTTTCTTGAGGCCACCAGAGCGGGTCCCTGAGGTTCCTGTCGTAAGTCGAGAGCACCTGCCGCAACTCGAGAAAATGCAGGAGGTTCTACCCTAGAGGCAAGATGAGGCCCATTTCCGCTGAGGCCTCTGGAGGCTAATCACATCTAACATCTGGAACTTCCAAAGGGTCCTTCACACCCTTGCTGCAACTCATGAAGTTCCCCGACATTCCCGTCTCCACTCGAGGAAGCACGAGAGTCCTGCCCACATCCAGAGGAGACCCGTTTCCGCCTCCTAGCTCCAGAGGAGGGATCCTTTCCCTGCGTGGTTGGGAAAGAATTCCCCGCGTTCCCGTCGCATCTCAATAGGAGGCGCTCTCCACAGAAAAGGCGAGAGGTAACTCCAGGGTCATGCTACCATTCCCAGAGTCCCCCAGATATCTCAGTCCATTCCAGGGAAACCTGTTTTCCCTGCACTGCCTCGACTTTCAAGCCGAGGATTGACTCACACCACGGTGGCACGTGGGACAGCCCTGTGGGAAAGCCTCCTGGGAAAGCCTCAAGGGAAAGCGGCAGATCCCTTTATCCACGCGAAGGGAAGAGTGACACTGCTGCTACAGCTCGGGAGGAATGCCCACGTGCATGCCCCCACTCGAGACGAGGACTGACACCCCTGGGGAGACTCCAGAAGTAGCCCAAGATCCAATGTCAGCACTGGAGAGGAATCCTCACGTTCCAGCACCGACTCCAAGCAAGGTCTTAGGCGCTGGCATCTACGGGAGAGGAATCCCGAGAGGCACTCGAGCAACTCGCATGGGGTCGGCCTTTCCTGAGGCCGCCAGAGAGGGTCCCTGAGGTCCCCGTCGTAACTTGAGAGCACCTGCCACATCTCGAGAAAATCCAGGAAGTTCTCCCCTCCAGGCGAGATGAGGCCCGTTTCCGTTGACGCGTCTCGAGCCTAATCACATCTAACCTCTGGAACTTGGAAAGGGTCCTTCACACCCTTGCTGCAACTCAAGAAGTTCCCCGACATACCCGTCTCCACTCGAGAGGAAGCAGGAGAGTCCCGCCCACATCCAGAGGAGCCCCGTTTCCCCCTCCTAGCTCGAGTGGAGGGATCCTTTCCCTGCGTGGTGGGGAAAGAATTCCCTGCATTACCGTCGCATTCTCAAGAAGAGGCGCTCTCCACAGGAAAGGCGAGAGGAACTCCAGGGTCGTGCCACCATTCCCAGAGTCCCCCAGATGTCTCAGTCCATTCCAGGGAAATCTGTTTTCCCTCCACTGCCTCGACTTTCAAGCGAGGATCGACTCACACCACGGTGGCACGTTGGATAGTCCTGTGGGAAAGCCTCGTGGGAAAGCCTCGAGGGAAAGCCACAGGTCCCTTGATCCACGCGAGGGGAAGAGTGACACTGCAGCTACAGCTCGGAAAGAAAGGGCACGTGCATGCCCCACTCGAGACGAGGACTGACTCCCCTGGGGAGACTCCAGAAGTACCCCAAGATCCATGTCAGCACTGGAGAGGAATACTCAGGTTCCGGCACTGTCTCCACACAAGGTCTTAGGCCCCAGCATCTACGGAGAGGACTCCCGAGAGGCCCCGAGCAACTTGCATGGGGACTGGCCTTTCCTGAGGCCACCAGAGCGGGTTCTGAACGTCCCTGTCGTAAGACGAGAGCAACTGCCGCAACTCGAGAAAATCCAGGAGGTTCTCCCCTCCAGGCGAGATTGAGGCCCATTTCTGGCTGAGGCGTCTGGAGGCTAATCACATCTAACCTCTGGAACTTCCAAAGGGTCCTTCACACCCTTGCTGCAACTCAAGAAGTTCCCTGACATACCCGTCTCCACTCGAGAGGAAGCACGAGAGTCCCGCCCACATCCAGAGGAGCCCCGTTTCCGCCTCCTAGCTCGAGAGGAGGGATCCTTTCCCACCGTGGTCGGGAAAGAATTCCCGGCATTCCCGTCGCAAGTCAAGAGGAGGCCGCTCTCCACAGGAAAGGCGAGAGGAACTCCAGGGTCGTGCCACATTCGCAGAGTCCCCCAGATTTCTCAGTCCATTCCAGGGAAACCTGTTTTCCCTGGACTGCCTCGGCTTTCAAGCCGAGGATCGACTCACACCACGGTGGCACGTGGGACAGGCCTGTGGGAAAGCCTCCTGGGAATGCCTCGTGGGAAAGCCTCGAGGGAAAAGCCCCTGATGCCTTGATCCACGCAAAGGGAAGCGTGACACTGCTGCTACAGCTCGGGAGGAAAGAGCACGTGCATGCCCCACTCGAGACGAGGACTGACTCTCCTGGGGAGACTCCAGAAGTACCCCAAGATCCATGTCAGCACTGGAGAGGAATCCACAGGTTTCCGGCACTGACTCCACTCAAGGTCTTAGGCCCCGGCATCGAGGGGAGAGGAATCCCGAGAGGCCCCCGAGCAACTCGCATGGTGACTGGCCTTTCCTGAGGCCACCAGAGCGGGTCCCTGAGGACCCCGTCTTAAGTCCACAGCACCTGCCGCAACTCGAGAAAATTCCAGGAGGTTCTCCCCTTCAGGAGACATGAGGCCCATTTGTGCTGAGGCGTCTCGAGACTACATCACACCTAACCTCTGGAACTTCCAAAGCGTCTTTCACACCCTTGCTGCAACTCAAGAAGTTCCTCGACATACCCGTTTCCCCTCGAGAGGAAGCACGAGAGTCCCGCCCACATCCAGAGGAGCCCCGTTTCCGCCTCATAGTTCCAGAGGAGGGATCCTTTCCATACGTGGTCGGGTAAGTATTCCTGGCGTTCCCGTCGCATCTCAAGAGGAGGCGCTCTCCACAGGAAAGGCGAGAGGAACTCCAGGGTCGTGCCACCATTCCCAGAGTCCCCCCAGATGCTCAGTCCAAGCCAGGGAAACCAGTTTTCCCTGCACTGCCTCGACTTTCAAGCCGAGGATCGACTCATACAACGGTGGCACGTGAGACAGCCCTGTGGGAAAGCCTCGTGGGAAAGCCTCATGGGAAAGCCTCGAGGTAAACCCCTGAACCCTTGATCCACAAGAAGGGAAGCGTGACACTCCTGCTACAGCTCGGGAGCCCACGTGCATGCCCCCACTCGAGACGAGGACTGACTCCCCTGGGAGACTCCAGAAGTACTCCAAGATCCATGTCAGCACTGGAGAGGAATCCTCAGGTTCCAGCACCGACTCCACCACAAGATCTTTAGGCCCCCGGCATCGAGGGAAGAGGAATCCCGAGAGGCCCCCGAGCAACTCCCATGGGGACTGGCCTTTCATGAGGCCACCAGCGCGGGTCCATCAGGTCCCCTTCGTAAGTCGAGAGCACCTGCTGCAACTTGAGAAAATTCAGGAGGTTCTCCCCTCCAGGTGAGATGAGGCCCATTTCCGCTGAGGCGTCTTGAGGCTAATCACACCTAAGCTCTGGAACTTCCAAAGGGTCCTTCACACCCTTGCTGCAACTCAAGAAGTTCCCCAACATACCCGTCTCCAATCGAGAGGAAGCACGAGAGTCCGCCCACATCCAGAGGAGCCCCGTTTCCGCCTCCTAGCTCCAGAGGTGGGATCCTTTCGCTGCGTGGTCGGGAAGAATTCCCGGCGTTCCCGTCGCATCTCAAGAGGAGGCGCTCTCCACAGGAAAGGCGAGAGAAACTCCAGGGTCATGCTACCCATTCCCAGGACCCCCAGATGTCTCAGTCCATTCCAGGGAAACCTGTTTTCCCTGCACTGCCTCGACTTTCAAGCCCGAGGATCGACTCACATCACGGTGGCACGTGGGACAGCCCTGTGGGAAAGCCTCGTGGGAAAAGCCTGAGGGAAAGCCGCAGATCCCTTGATCCACGCCGAAAGGGAAGCGTGACACTGCTGCTACAGCTCGGGAGTAAATGCGCAGCGTGCATGCCCCCACTCGAGACGAGGACTGACTCCCCTGGGGAGATTCCAGAAGTAGCCCCAAGATCCATGTCAGCACTGGAGAGGATCCTCACGTTCCGGCACCGACTCCAAGCAAGTTCTTAGGCCCCGGCATCGACGGGAGAGGAATCCCGAGAGGCCCCCGAGCAACTCGCATGGGGACTGGCCTTTCTTGAGGCCACCAGAGCGGGTCCCTGAGGGTTCCTGTCGTAAGTCGAGAGCACCTGCCGCAACTCGAGAAAATGCAGGAGGTTCTACCCTAGAGGCAAGATGAGGCCCATTTCCGCTGAGGCCTCTGGAGGCTAATCACATCTAACATCTGGAACTTCCAAAGGGTCCTTCACACCCTTGCTGCAACTCATGAAGTTCCCGACATTCCGTCTCCACTCGAGGAAGCACGAGAGTCCGCCCACATCCAGAGGAGACCCGTTTCCGCCTCCTAGCTCCAGAGGAGGGATCCTTTCCCTGCGTGGTTGGGAAAGAATTCCCCGCGTTCCGTCGAATCTCAATAGGAGGCGCTCTCCACAGGAAAGGCGAGAGGAACTCCAGGGTCGTGCCACCATTCCCAGAGTCCCCAGATATCTCAGTCCATTCCAGGGAAACCTGTTTTCCCTGCACTGCCTCGACTTTCAAGCCGAGGATCCACTCACACCACGGTGGCACGTGGGACAGCCCTGTGGGAAAGCCTCCTCGGGAAAGCCACAGATCCTTGATCCACGCGAAGGAAGCGTGACACTGCTGCTACTGCTCGGGAGGAATCGCTCGTGCATGCCCAATCGAGACGAGGACTGACTCCCTGGGGAGACTCCAGAAGTACCCCAAGATCCATGTGGCACTGGAGAGGAATCCTCAGGTTCCGAACCGACTCCCAAGCAGAATCTCTCCGATCTACGACGGGGGACTTCACCGGACGCGCTCTGTGGCCCAGGCAAAGCCGTCCCCCATGCGAGCTTGCTTGCCGCCTCTCGGATCCCTTCCCTGGGCCCCTCAATGCCGGGCGGGAAGACTTGTGA
>NW_017192682.1:0-10157 GCF_001704415.2 Capra hircus
TAGATTCCACATATACGCATTAATATATGACATTTATTTTTCTCTTTCTGATTTACTTCACTCTATATAATAGGAGAACCACCCAGAAGAGCCTGTGCCTCTCTTTGCCCTCTTCCCCTCCTCCTCCTCCTAGGTCTCCCAGGTCCCAGATGAAATCCCAGGGCCTTACCCGCAGGATCTGTTGCTGCTGCTGCTGCTGCTGCTGCTGCCGGATATGGTACTGCTGCTGCTGCTGCTGCTGCTGCTGCTGCTGCTGCTGCTGTTGCTGCTGTTGCTGCTGGCTGCTGCTGCTGCTGCTGCTGCTCAGGCAGGATGGAAGCCGACCGGATGCCGGCCTGGACACCCTGGGGGCCCAGTGAGGTCATGGTGCCTATCATGGGTGTTTGCTGCAGTGTCTGGTGGGAAAACCTACAAAGACAAGGAGAGGCAGAGATCAAGGCATGGGCTGTGGGGGGAGAGGGGGCAGATGAGCCCCAGGTCTCTGACCCCAAAGAAATACCAAAAGGCCATTTCATTCACTTCTGTCACCAACCAGAAGAGCCTTTTGGCTTGTGACAGATTATTAAGTTGGGGAATGAGAAGCAAAGACAACCCCCTACTTTAGTGTCTCCTAACCTTCATGGTTAGGGATTTTTCAATTCTGTTATAGCTGTTTTTCTCTTATGAAAACGAAACACAGCCTGAGCATAGGCTAGCTAGTCTATAAACACTCACTGAGGTTGTTCAGCTTATTACTATTGTCAGGGTCTTGAAGACTGCTGAGTTCTATTGCTCCTTACACTTTCCTGACCCCAATCTGTACTTCACCTCAACAGGCTACTGGCTGGGTCCCTGTCTCAAGTCTTCTGTCACCTTCCCTTTGCATCCCCTCCACGTGGTGATGGTTTAGTCACTAAGTCATGTCCGGCTCTTGTGACCCCATGGACAGTAGCCTGCCAAGCTCTTCTGTCCATGGGATTCTCTAGGCAGGAATACTAGAGTGGGTTGCCATTTCCTTCTCCAGGGGATCTTCCCAAGCCAGGAATCAAACCCAGCTCCCCTGCATTGGCAGACAGATTCTTCACCAACTGAGCTATAAGGGAAGCCCATCTTCTCCACGAGACCCGTGTTAATCTCAACATGCCCAAATCATCACATCATTTTCCTGATCAAGAGCACTTTCTGGGATTGTGTCTCAACCCCCGTGCCAAGCATTCCAAGCTCTCTCTCAACCTATCCACTCCCAGCCTATCCCTACTCTTTTCCTGTCATGAATCTTAAACTCCAGCCAAGCTCTTCTCCTGCCTGTCCTCCCAGCCACCCTACACGTCTTTGTTAATGCTATGTCCTCTACCTGGGATCCCCCTCCTTTTCCTCCTCCCCACAAATCCAAACCACAGCTATCCTTCAAAGGCCAACTCAAGTCTGACCTCCTTCATGAAACTTTCTCTGATGACTCAGGCCCACAATGATATCATCCCCCACTTTTCCTGAATTCCCATTTTATTTCACAGCACCCAACTGCACAGCTGCTTGTATCTTTCATTACCACGTTCTCTAAGTACTCTTCTGAATAAGTCTCTTCTTCCCAGCTAGAGTAAAAGTTCTGTGTGGTGAAGGACTTTGGATTTTTTTTCAAATAGCTTTCCTCACCCTACCTGGTCCTAGCATAGTGCTGGCCACACAGTCAGCACTTAATCAGTACCTCTAAGTTAGGGACTTTTCTTCTGGTTCACCCGGCAGTGTTCTCAACCCTAAGCTGCCAGAACCTCAAGACATGATTACAATGTCTTAAGTAAGGCCTAACTGACATTCAGTAAGGTGGGAGGATGTGTTTGCTGGTCCATTCCAGCACTAAGCTGCTCTAATGGTAGCTAGATGACTCCTTCCCATACACTGCATCTATGAACTCCAGGTCTTTCCTTCTCACAAGCATATAAGTGATTTATCCTCTTTGGTTCTCAAAGAAACGTTGGGAAGCAGGCATGAGAGTACTGGCCACCAGTGCCCCTTCCAGCTCTGGCATTTTGTGTTGACAGGCCAGGTATGTGCTCTTGATGCCTCCAAAAGTTCTGACTAGTCTCACCACATCCAGGCCCAGGTTTTCCCAAATCAAAAGCCTCAGTGTCTCCGCCATCCCTGGCTCATTTGGGTACCTTTGAGTGGAGGTCAGCCCATGTCCATAGGTTGGGGCCTGCTGGTGCACATAGCCACTGGGCCGCTGCTGCAGGTGGCGAGTAGGATCTACAAGAGTAGGATTGGTAGAAGGGTGGGTGCTCTGGTAAGGCTGGCTGGAGTAGCTGGGGGGCACCATGGTACCTGCAGGGCCTGTGTGTTGCTGCAATCCCACATGAGAAACATAAGGAGTATAGCCCTGGAGGGGAGGAGGAGAGAGGATGTCAGAGCCAGGGGTGTGCAGACCAGCCTGCCTGGAGCTCCCCAAGTCTTCCCATCTTGCGCCCTTACCTGGGAGGTCTGCAAACCATATGAAGAACTGGGAGTCATCTGATGGACAGATGACTGTCCCAACATCCCTTGACTCTGTTAGAGGGGAAAAAGGAAACAAACTCAAACTCTGGAAATGCTTTCTGTCACCTCGTTTCTTGCATCTCCCACTCTGCATGTCCTTGTGAAGACCCCAAATTCCTGTGACCTTCAAAAGCCCCTCTCCCTGACGGCCCCTCCCTACGGCCCCTCTCACTATCTTTGCCTGGAGCTGTTGGCGAAGGCGCTGTCCTTGGGGCACTGCAGGCTGCTGCTGTCCGGTACACAGACGTCTTGTAGGAGGCAGGTTCCAGTCCCATGACACCAGTCATGGTCGTGGGCAGCACTCCAGGGTAAGGTGGGCGGGTAGGCAGCTTCTGCATTGGTAACCGCACAGGGCGGTATGGATCCACGCGGGGGCCACCTGGAAAGGGGAGCCAGCTGACCTCTTTAGGCTCTTTGTCCCTCTGTCCCCTGCTCAGCACCCTGCGCATCCATAGCTCCTGGGAGAAGTAGCATCGCCCTTCAGATGGGAGGAATATTCGGGTCAGTCCCTCGCACCCAGTGGCTGGTACTCACCTGCTGGCAGTGGCTGGTTCTGGGTGTAGAGGCCTATGGAGCTCTGCCTGTAGCTAAGGTGGGAGATGGAGCCAGGGTTGGCATGGTGCAGGAGGTCTGGAGTACTGTCACTCCGTAGGGGCCACTTCGGCCTGGGCCCATTCCATAGTCCTGTGTGAATGGCAAGGGAGGAAGGTGAGAGGGCTGGGGTCAAGTGGGAAAGGAGGGCAGAACAGGAGGTGGAGCTATGTAGCTCATTGTTTTAATTCTAAAAGTACTCCTTCCTCAAATGCCCCTAGCCCTCCCACAACCAGGATCAGGAAGAGAGTGGGGCTGGGAAAGACGTGCACAGGGACGGCATGCAAGGGGATGGCAGCAGCGGTGCTCACTTCTGTCTTGACGGCAGGCTGGCTGCGCTTCTTGCCCTTGGTGGACTTCTTCTTGCGTTCCTCCAGTGCTGGGTGGAGCAGCTCCAGGTTTGTCAGTTTTGGGGGGCTCTGGAGCCTTTTTTTCAGGCTCTAGGGTGGGGGCAGGGGGTTCCTCATCTTCTGGAGGCAGTGGCAGTGGCTCCAGGTAGTAGGCGCGGGCGGGGGGCCTCAGGTGTGTGTGGTACAGCAGCCAGTCGCTGCTGCTCCTCTCCACGGGCCACGCGCCGGATCCACCCGGACTGTTCCAAACCAGCCCCAAGACAGTGGCCGCTGATGCTTCAAGCCCTCAAAAAGATCCCAGGGAGAGATCTTTTGTTTGGTGGAAACCTGAAGACCCTGCTCCAGAAAATGAGAAATAGTGAGCTGCTGAAACTTGGAAAATACAACACAGACCTTGAAGCTTGCCAGGAGAGGGAAAAGTATCTGTTGCGCAACAAAAGAAAAAAAAAGTTCATGGGTAGATTCAGGGAAGATGGCGAGAGGAAGACAGACAGACATGGATATACACACAGGGGAGGGAGAATGAAGAGGGGACGGTAGGGAGCAGAGGGAGACAGAGACAGACACCAACAGTCAGAGGAAGACAGATAGAGAAGCAGGAAGGCAGAGAAAGAAAAGGCAGTGAGAGACTGAAGGCAGCCAAAGAGACAGACAGAGACAGGGAGAGAGAGAAAAACAGGAAGAGAGAGATAGGCCGAGAGAGAGAGATACACAGAAAGATAGAGACAAATAAGCAGGAAAACAATGAAGAGAACACCTATAGGAACAGGCTGAGCTTCAGATTTGGAACCACATCCTTATTCTCCTCTCTCTCTACTACACACAATGATTATGATTACTCAATAAATACTGCAATTCACAGAAAGAGGGAACAGAGAAAACTATGTTGAGATAGGTGGATGGGAGGAAACAGATGCAGGGATTAAAGAGATGTGGGCCCTCGCCCAGGCAGATAGGTGGGGTGCAGGCTGGGAGTGGAGCCGGATGGGCTGTGGGTGGGGCAGAGGAAAGAGGCTGGGGTGCTGAGAAATGGGTGGCAGGTACAAAGGTGGTGGGGATGATGGGTAGTGGGGAAGGGTGAAAGGAAAGACCAAAGGAAAGAGAATGAGACTCCAAGACAGGGAGAAGATACTTGAGGAAATTAAGTGATCATCTCAACACCCCAGGGACCGGTTCTTGCTTCCTCATGGAGCCCAATGAACTTGTTGCAGCTACAAGGTTAAAGCAGGGGAGGCTCTGGCCCAAAGGGGAACAAAGGTGGGAGGCAGGAAGCAAGAGGTGGGAAGATAATGGAACGTGCCTCCTTCTTGAAGATGGAGTCGAAGCCAGCAATCTTGTTGCCCTTGGTGTCAATAAGGGAGCCCTGCGGCTCACACGTGATCACGTCTCGAGTCGGCTTGGGCAGTGGCAGCAGCTGGTAAACTTTTTCCAGACTATCCGACTGGCGTTCCGCCAACTCTTTCTGCAGGCACAAGAAGACGGGACAAGAGTTTCAGGACACAGGAAACAAGGAATGGGACCTCTCAGGGGCCAGCACAGAAGCTGGCCCGAAGAAAACCCTCAGTAAATCCTCACTAAACAAGTAACAAAGAAGACACAGATGTGTGAGGGAAGGGTAGGGGGGCAGGATGATGTCACTGAGGCTGGACTCCCTCAAGGAAGAGGGAGGAGGCCTCTAGGCCTCGCTCCCTCCGCTCACCCGCAGCTTCTTCACCAGGTTCATGTAGGCACGTTTGTTTTCCTCCATGCTGCCCTGGGAGATGCTGGACATGTCTGCAGCTAGGGTCCCATTGATGAGCACGCTTAGCATGTCCAGGACAGTGGTGAAGAGCTCGCTATAGCAGGAAGCCAGGGAGAAAACCAGAGGAGAGAGTTTCAGACAGAGAGAGATGGTTGGCTTGGACATGAGCAGGGAGCAGGCACCCAAACCGTGGAGAAACCCCAGACCCTGGACCTCAGAGCCCAAAGTGTCAGCCACATCTACTGCCAGGGTCATGCACCTGTTGGGGGAGGGGCTTCTCTAGGGGCGAAAGTGGAGAGAGGGGAGGGGGATGCTTTACTTGTTGGACTGCATGTCGACAGTGCCGCTGATGATGATCTCCAGGAGAACAGCCCACTCCGTGGTCTGCTGGGTGCTGCGCTGCACTGTGTCAAACATGCCCCCACCTGCCAGGGCCACATCAAGTCAGTCAGATGGCTCAGGGCGGAGGCCAGCCTTTAAGGAAGCTCAGATTAGAACCTGGGCTACATGATCTCAGGCCCATGACTTAATTCTCGACCTCTCTGGGCCTTGGTTTCCTACTTATGTAATGATGGAGTTGGACCAAAGGATGTCCAGGATCTCATTGAACACTCCACAATAGGTGTCTAGGGCTTCTCGGGCCAGCCAAAATCTACAATACTGAGGCAGGGTCCCTGCAAGGATACAGTCTCCTTAACCACTTCCAGGTCCACGTCCTTTAGGAGAGATGGGTTAATACGAGAAAATCCAGGCGAGCCTGGGCCCTCTCATCGCATCCTTGCCTCCCTAGGCTGGGGCTTCTTTGTCTGTGGTCCTAGCTCCACCCCTTCCTCCTTCTTCCCAGCTCCCTCTCTCACCAGGTTGAGCCGCAGTTTGAGTGCCTCATGCATTAGCTGCTTTGGTTTGCAATCGTCTAAATAATGGTCATCTTTCCAGTTAGTCACAATCTAAGACAGAAACAAGTATAACACACAGCTCAGGGATTTCATCATGTCCATGCCAAAGCACCGAGGGTGTTCTTGTCAGAAAATACTGAAGATTAAGAGTACATAAGTGGCCTCTTGGCTGCATCCTCCTCTGCCCTCCTGCCTAGCTCCAGGCCAAAGACCCATACCTGGTGGACCTGGCTGTAGGAGGAGTAAGGAGTCCCTCACGCTGCTCATCCTGCCCCTTCAGACATGTCAGCACCAGGGATAAGAAGGGCTGCTGGCTCAACAGGGACATGCTAGAGACAGGAGGAGAAGAAAAAGAACAGGACCAGGTCAGGCGACTTCCAACCTCATTCCTCCAAGCCCCCGACTCTACTCTTTTAAGATCTAGCCTCTTGTTTGACCATCTCTCTTCTCCTCCAATTGCACCTTTTTCTGATTTTGATCTTCACCTCTTTGCCCAACTTGTCTTCCTCCCTGGGCCTCCTCTCCATTCCGCTCCACAATCCCAGCCCCACAACAGCCGCTTTACCTCTTCTGCTTTTGTCGATCACGTTCTTTGCGGAAGAGGTGTCCAGATGCTGGCCGTTCTCCAATTCTTCCCCAGCAGCCTTTAACACATGCCCTCGGACTGAGGTGGGCAGTTTGCAATGAGAGGAGCCACCAGCCATACACCCGAGCGTTCTAGGGAGCTGGAGAAATGGCACACGCAGGGTTACAGAGGAGCCAGCAAGGCTGGAACAATCCCTCCTCTCTTTTCTAGATGGAACATGCTGAATCTGGCTGGGCAGCTGAAATCATTACACTACTGGAAGAGAAAACTCAGAAGGGGATGGGTCCTAACACATTTCTACTCAACCTGAGCACAGGCTTGGTCTTGCTGCTGCTGGGCATGTTGCTTGCAGCATTTCCAGAAGATGACCCTGTCTCTGCAGACTGTTGGAAAACCTCGATTGTGGCCTTGGCGATGTTCTCTAAGAGGGAGTTCATCTCCTAAGGAGGATGAAAGGCACAGGGGAGGTAAATAGGTTAGCTTGTGGCAAAGGCAAAGAGATAGTAGGAGAGATAGGAGATGAAGACGAGGAAGGCACCCGTGGAGGCTGATGGGAGGGTAGGGACACAACTCTGTTGGGCATCATGCCCTCCACCACCTTGCAGTACTCCTCCAGTGCCCACCGTCTTCTCCTTTACATACCCCCTTACAGCTGTGGCCACAGAAACAGCCTCTGCTACCACAGCTGCCAACCTTCCCACAGCTCAGAGCCCAAAACTCTCAACCCATGTCCTTATCATCGGCTCCACACATCTGCCATCTTCCCATCCTCTCTTATCTCCAGAACCCAAAAATAGAACCTAGGCTCTTCTATGGCAGCTCCCTTCCCTGACACATATTGTTGGAAGTGAGCATGAGAGAGGGTCTGGGAACCACTCACATTGTTAGGGGTCTGCTTGATCATGAGCTGTAGTTCCAACGAAGACTGGCGCATGGTCCACTGGTCCAAGTTCTGTGACAGAGACCCCATCAGCAATCTAGTCATCACTGTGTCATCCCAGCCACTTAGTACCCTGATGCCAGCCCCTGATCTCTCACAACCTTGAATCACATTCCTGGATCTGAAAGGGCCCTCGACTTTCCCTCTTTAGAAAAATCACACTTAAATAATCCAAATGACTGAAAAAAAATCTATATCTATTCAAAAGTGGTTTTGGAAAAATTTCACATCTTCCCCAGTTTCCTGCTCCAGAGCCTCACATTCCTCGGCCATCAGGAAGTTCTGCTTAATGCTTAACTTAAATCTTTGATGTTGAAGTTGAAGCTCGCCACCTCCTGTTTCAAAGTCCTTTACAGACCCGAGGGCTAGTCTTAGTTAATCTCTCTGAGGCATTATCTTCTCTCAGCTGAAGAGGCCTCATTCCTTTAGGTTTCCTCAACAGCTTTATTTTTCCACCCCAGTCACATGAATGTCTGCAGCAGTGTGGCGAGGCTGGAAGGGTGCAGGCAGACCTGGGCTCCTATACTGACTCTAAACTTACCAGCTGCGTGAGTTACTGAACCTCGGGCAAGTTACTTAACCTCTTCAAGCCTCAGTTTCATTGATGCTAAAACAGGGATATTCATACCTACTTCACAGGGTTGTAAAGACTAACTGAGGAAATCTACATGGAGTACTAAGCACGGTACCCAGCATGAAGCAGCCACTCAGTAAGCAGTAGCTTTCCAACAGCATTACTACTCATCACTGAGCTACGATCGACATGCCAGACACATAAGACCAAAACCTAGACCTCCCAATGCTCTGTCTCCCACTGATAAGCCAAAGCCCTACTCCAGCCAGCTGTGTGCCCTCACCCAATGGTTCACTCTTGAGTCTAGACCATATTGGCTTGACTTCGAAACCCATGCTGGAGCTGTTTCTCTCTCACCACCTTTTGTCCATATCCTCATTCATCTTCCTACTTAATTCTCCCTCTCTTTTTCTCTCAAGGTTCCATCATCTCACCCCAGGTTCAGGTCCCACTGCTTCCTCCAAGACCCCCGTCACCTTGGCCTACCTGGAGAATACGCTTAATGCGTTGCCGCTGCGGGTTTTCCCCATCCTCGTTGTCCAGCAGCCGATGTGGGTAGCAGATAAGCTGCATGAGGCGCTGGGCCTGGGCACTGCTCAACACTGGGTCTTGCAGGTCATTGCTGTCTTCACACAGCGATTTAAGGCAACGTTCTCCTACCCATTCCTGAGGAAGCCAAGAATCAGGGGACTGGGCCAACCAGTGAGGGGGTTAGGAATAAGGGGGATGGACCAGCGGTTGGTGAGGGACAAAATGTATGGCGGGGAGGTGGTGTGATCATGACGGGAAACAAGACTATATTATATAGCAGCATTGAAGAGGTCTGTGAGAGAAGGTGAGACTGACCTGCTGGCAGATGCTGCGTAGCACGTACTTGGCATAGACATCCAGACTGGCTGTCTCCACAGAGATGTTGCGGCCACCCTGTCTCCGACTGCCACTGCCACCTCCTCCCTCCTCCTCTGGAAGTTCTTCTGCTCCTCCTGTCACAGTGAAGCCCGAACCCTTCAGTTCCGCATCCCCTGCGGTTCACGGTGGGAGATACGGAGTGCAAAGTGAGATCCCAATGCTGTGTGGAGACCTGCCCCAGAGCCACAGAAGCAGCACTCCCCAAATCCTGCCCTATGGGACAGAAACATACTTCCCTCCTTCCTATCCTCCAGAAAGGTCAGAGAGACCACCTTTAGGAGAGAGAAAGACTGCCCTTTGTAGTTTAGCTGGCGCTCCACCCTATACACACTTTTGGCACCGCTCTTCCTACCCCCATACCAAGTACAAAACACAGCCTTGAGAACAGCAAACACAGCTCCATCCACGATGCGGTTCTGGGAGGCAGCCAGCAGGTGCGGTCACAGGAGGAGCGGATTCCTACAGTAGGCTTGTCTGGTGGAGAGAGCTAAAGTCAGGGGAAGCCAAAGTAGAAACGGTGGGGGTAGGGTAGCCACACTATCCTTGGCAGGCTGGCTTGGATGGAGTCACTTACTTCCATCCGATTGGCAAGGATTGAGTTGAGGTGTCTTGAAAAGGTGGAGGAGGATGCGGCAGGTAAGCCGGGCCCCTGGCTCAGAGTCCTGTTCACTGCAAGCTACAGAGAAGACACAGAGGCGGGGAAAGGATGAAGGTGGGCTATATGTGGGTTTTGTGGGTGGCTGAGGCACTAAAAAGGTGGCTGAGGTCAGGCAAAAAGGAGATAACACATTGGAGGAGGGGAGCCAACTGTTCTTATAGTGTAGAGGGGAGAACCTGGAAGGGTCAGGAACAGGAAAAGACTGGGGATACAGGTGCAGGGTCAGAAAGAGGCCCCTCCCAGCCTGAGACACACAAACAGAATTGGCTTCTGGGTGCCAAGGAGCCCCACAGTGAACAAGGAGAGTATGGCCATTGAGTGTGTACTGACACTGGGGGTCTAGACTTTCTACGGGTCACAAATTGGTAGTTTACCAGCATTAAGGAGTGAAGGGATGGCCGCCA
>NW_017192683.1:0-10155 GCF_001704415.2 Capra hircus
GAGTTGCGGCAGGTGCTCTCGAGTTACGACGGAGACCTCAGGGACCCGCTCTGGTGACCTCAGGAAAGGCCAGTCCCCATGCGAGGTGCTAGGGGGCCTCTCAGGATTCCTCTCCGGTCGATGCGGGCCTAAGACCTTGTGTGGAGTCGGGACGGAACTGAGGATTCTCTCAGTGCTGACATGGATCTTGGCGTACTTCTGGAGTCTCCCAAGCTTGCGTCAGTCCTCGGCTCGAGTGGGGTCATGCACGTGCGCTTTCCTCCCGAGCGGTAGCAGCAGTGTCAGCCCCTTCTCGTGGATCAAGGAATCTGTGGCTTTCCCTGGAGTCTTTCCCATGAGGCTTTCCCACAAGGCTATTCCACTTGCCACCATGGTGTGAGTCGATCCTCGCGTGAAAGTCGAACCAGTGCAGGGAAAACAGGAACCTCCTTCCCCACAGTAGGGGATACACTGTCCCCTTGGGCGGGTATCTCCAGGGCACTCGCGCTGGGGGGTTGCCCGGGAGGTGCGGGCCTCAGGCTCCACGTGAGAAAAGCCCCAAATGGCATTAGCTGCCAGTCCAGACGCTGGCCCTCAGGTCTCTGGCCGGAGCCTTGGGCTCCAGGCAACTCAAAGCCCTCGGGGTGGCACTCTGGGACTGCTGTAGGGAAAGGATGCCAAGAGCCACGGAGGAGTTGGGGAGGGGGCATGGGGAAACGGAGGCGAGGACAGCGAGGGATCTAGGTGGAGGCTGGAGAGAGCGTCTGGTGTCCCGGAATGCCTCGGAGGAGCCAGCGGGGGACAGTCGAGGACCAGGGACCTGTGAATGTGAAAAGGCGGGAAATCTCAGAGCAAGGCAGGCTGGGAAAGGGGCGTTGGTGGCCAATTCAAAGGGACCTAGGGGCGTTTCCTGGGCGGTGAGTTCCTTGCACTGCTGAGGGCCCCTGATTGATCCACTCGGGTTGAACCCACCCCCCGCTGCGAGGGAGGGCACAAACCAAAGCCCCCAACTGCCCGCCCACCCCAACGGGGATCTTGGCGGTCCAGGGCACAGCCGTGCCGGAAAAGCCCACTCGCTCCACGGGACTCCGTCCGTCAGGTCTCTGCTTGGAAAGAGGCCAGGGGGCGGCCCCCTCCATCTACCCACCAAACCTATTGACGTCAATGGTGGCGGAGACGCCTCCGTTCTCCAGAGTCCTGAGCTGCTGGTCCCCGCCCACTCAGCCAGCAGTCTGCAGCGTGCCGTGTGCCTCTCCACCATGGCTTCGTCCGCTCCTCCAGCACCTCAAGCGGTACGTTTGCCCTCGTCCCTGTGGTCGGATCACATCTCAGGGGATTTGCGGGTGGCCTGGGCAAGGGCTCTCGCCAATGTGTTGACCCCTCCCACCCGAGAACGGCTGGGACCCATCGGCCAGGCCGGGTTCCGAGGCGTCAGGTGTGCCCAAATTCGGAGGGCGTGGCATCGTTCGTTCATCTTGCTCCTTTGGCACACACATGGCTTCTCCGTTCTCTTTCTGGGAAGACAGTGTTGTTTCAGGGGGCGTGCTGCGGGGGGCGGGGCGGGGTTGGGGGTGGTGGGAGCGGGTGCTTTGCTGGATGAGGCCCTTTATCCTCACATCTTCATGTGGGAATGGGAGTCGGGAGCTCTGTGGCCTTGCTGCCTTCAGTGGCTTCCTCTGCACAGGGGCCTAGTGGCTTCTGCCTTTTGTCAGGCGTTACGGGTTTGGGCGTCGCTTTGGTGGCCTTGGCCTTTGCCTTGGCCTGGGCTTGGCTTGCCCTTGGCGTTGCTGTTGCCTTTGCTTGGTCTTGGGCTTGGCCTTGCCTGCCCTTGAACTTGAACTTGAACTTGACCTTGACTTTGAACTTGAACTTGGGCTTGAACTTGAATTGAACTTGACCTTGACCTTGACTTGAACTTGACCTTGAACTTGACTTGACTTGACCTTGAACTTGACTTGAACTTCAACTTCAACTTCAACTTGACTTGAACTTGACTTGACTTGAAACTTTGAACTTGAACTTGAACTTGACTTGACTTGAACTTGACTTGATTGACTTGAACTTGAACTTGAATTGAACTTGAACTTGAACTTGAACTTGAACTTGACTTGACTTGACTTGAACTTAACTTGACCTTTGAACTTGAACTTGAACTTGACCTTGAACTTGAACTTCAACTTGAACTTGACCTTGACCTTGAACTTGAACTTGAACTTGACCTTGAACTTGACTTGAACCTTGAACTTGAACTTGACCTTGACTTGAACTTTTGACTTGACTTGACTTGACTTGACGACTTGATTGACAGAACTTGGAGCTTGAACTTGAACTTGGAAGACTTGACCTTGACTTGAACTTGACTTGACCTTGACCTCGAGATTTGCTCAGAGCGGAGTCCAGAGGCAGGGCTGTATCCCCTTCCTTTGTGATCATTGCAAAGACATTCCTAGTGATAGCGGGAGTGCCCCTGAAGAAGCAAGCAGTGGGAGTGTGTTTGACACGACTGTGTGCCTTCCTGGCCTCAGCTCCACAAGGGGCCTTTCCTCTCGAAGTAGGCCCCATGTCCCTTGGGGAGGGTGTCATGCCTCTTTTCTCCTCACTGCCAAAGGGTGGAGCCAAGCTCGCTCTGTCAGAGGTACAAAAACAGCAATTGAATGGATTTTCAAGCTCTTGCTAGGCTGCACCCTTTCAGGGCCCACTTTACTGAAACAGGTGCTCTGTGGCCCCTGGTTGGGTATGCAGGTTCACAAACAGGGTGAGATCCTGTCCAAGCCAAGATTTTCCTGAAAGACCTAGGCTCACTAGAGCTCTCCTCCAGAGCAAAGGGGATAGAGGAGATGTATGGAGGAGTCTTTGCCTTTCCCTGTGAGTGTGGGGCTAGTCCCTACGGCCCAAGCTCAGGGATAACTGCTCTAAGAAAGGAATGGCAAGAAGCGCTATTCTTGGAGGTTGGGACAGGGAGTTCGCAGCATGTGGGGAAAGAAAGACTTCTTCGGGGAAGAAGAGGCAACCACCGGGGGTGTGTTTGCAAGCCTCTATTTGGAAGGAACAGGTTTGCTTATACAACTCAAGACCTCAGATCTGCTCAGAGACTGAAGTTCCAGAGACAGGGCCATGTATCTCCCCTTCCCTTTGAGATCCTTGCAAAGACATTCCTAGCAGATCGTGGGAGTGCCCATGAAGAAGCAAGCAGCGGGAGTGTGCTTGACATCACTGGCTGCCTACCTGGGCTCAGCTCCTCAAGGGCTTTCTCTCCTGGTAGGCCTATGTCCCTTTGGGAGAGGGTGGTGCCTCTTCCCTCCACACTGCCAAAGGGTGGAGGTGGAGCAAACTCGTTCTCTCCGAGGTAAAAAAAAAAAGACAAATTGGATGGATTTTTAAGCTCCTATGCTGCACCCCTCCAGGACCACTCGAGCAAAACAGGTGCTGTGGCCCCTAGGTCGGGTATGCAGGTTCACACACTGGGTGGGATCCCGTCAAAGCCAAGAATTTTCCTGACAGACCTAGGCTCACTAGAGCTCTCCTCCAGAGGAAAGGGGACAGAAAAGACGTGTGTGTGGAGGTGGCTCTGCCTTTCCAGGTCCCAATCTCAGGGATAACTGCCCCTAAGAAAGGAACTGCTGCTGCTGCTGCTGCTAAGTTGCTTCAGTCGTGTTCGACTCTGTGCGACGCCATAGACGGTAGCCCACTAGGCTCCCCCGTCCCTGGGATTCTCCAGGCAAGAACAGTAAGTGGGTTGCCATTGCCTTCTCCAATGCATGAAAGTGAAAATGAAAGTGCAGTCGCTCAGTCGTGTCCGACCCTCAGCGACCCCACGGACTGCAGCCTACCAGGCTTCTCCGTCCATAGGATTTTCTGAAAGGAACTGCAAGAAGCGCTTTTCCAGGAGGCTGGGAAAGGGTGTTCGCAGGATGTGGGGAAAGAGAGCCTCCTTCGGGGAAGAATAGGCGGCCACTTGTTTTGTGTTGGCAAACCTCTATTTGGAAGGAACAGGTTAGCTTATACAAAGGGAGACCTCCAGATCTGCTCAGAGGACCAAAGTTGCAGGAGGCAGGTCGGTGTATTTTCCCTTCACTTTGCGATCCTTGCAAAGACATTCCTTGCTGATAGATGATTCAGCAAGGGCCTTTGAGACTGTTGTTTTCTTTCCTAGGTTCAAAGATTCCTTCAGTTCCTAATATAGATATCCTAGAAATTATCTGACATCCGTGAAAATCTGATATGTCCTGGTCAAATGCTGTCAGTTATAATTCCAGTTATCATATTAAAGCATTTCAAGTCGCAGCAGTGACCAGATTACATTGTCAATTTCTATTTAATCAGGTTTTAACCATGTCCTCTATGGTTTCACACTGATGCCTTTGCAGAAATACTGCTACTTCAAGATATATGGAATATACTTTTTTAAGCTTACCGATAATTTGTTTGTTTGTTTGTTTGTCTTCTGGTAAGCTGGTACCAGATGGAATTTAGTCTCCTCTCTAGGTTGAGAGACACAAAGTTTTCTTAGAATGCAATTTTTGATAACAGACTATGGAGTTTCTTTACCTTTCATTGATTTATAATTGTTTTCATCATCTGTTTTTTTTACTTCGGTAAAGTAAATAAGCCTTATTTAAGATTTTGGTACATGTAGGATGGACTAAGCTTTCCCCACTCTTGCAAGTTCCCTTAACCCTTCAGATTCTTCTCGTGGGACCAAGATCTCACTTTCCTCCAGAGGGACAATCCAAGCTTTTTATTAGTTGATCTGCCCCTGACATCAGAGTCCATTTGAGCACGAGTTGGCCTATAATTTAGGCATGAAACTATGACTACATAAAGAAAAGGTGACTTTATGATTCAGGGATGGCCATGATATGCCTTGCACTTCAGAGAAAATGGGTTAAAATGATTTTTTTTTCTTCAAAACTGCACAGCCAGTTCTTTCAGCATATGCAATTGAAAACATCTAGTCATTAGGTCAGTTTTCATTCCAATCCCAAAGAAAGGCAATGACAAAGAATATTCAAGCTGCTGCACAATTGCACTCATCTCACACACTAGTAAAGTAATGCTCAAAATTCTCCAAGTTCACATGAACTGTGAACTTCCAAATGTTCAAGAGGGATTTAAAACATGCAGAGAAACCAGAGATCAAACTGCCAACATCCACTGGATCATTGAAAAAGCAAGAGAGTTCCAGAAAAAAAGACATCTATTTCTGCTTTATTGACTATGCCAAAGCCTTTGACTGTGTGGATCACAATAAACTGGGAAAAATTCTGAAAGAGATGGGAATACCAGACCACCTGACCTGTCTCTTGAGAAACCTGTATGCAGGTCAGGAAGAAACAGTTCGAACTGGACATGGAACAACAGACTGGTTCTAAATAGGAAAAGGAATATGTCAAGGCAGTGTATTGTCACCCTGCTTATTTAACTTATATGCAGAGTACATCATGAGAAACACTGGGCTGGAGGAAGCACACGCTGGAATCCAGATTGCTGGGAGAAATATCAAGAATCTCAGATATGCAGATGACACCACCCTTATGGCAGAAAGTGAAGAAGAACTAAAGAGTCTCCTGATGAAAGTGAAAGAGGAGAGTGAAAAAGTTAGCTTAAAGCTCAGCATTCAGAAAACTAAAATCATTGCATCCAGTCTCATCACTTCATGGCAAATAGATGGGAAAACATTGGAAACAGCAGCAGACTATTTTGGGGGGCTTGGAAATCACTGCAGGTGATGGTCTGCCTCCATGAACTTAAAACGTATTTATGACTTGGAAGAAAAGTGATGACCAAACTAGACAGCATATTAAAAAGCCGAGACGTTGCTTTGCCAACAAAGATCCATCCAGTCAAGGCTATGGTTTTTCCATATGTCATGGATGGATATGAAAGATGTACTATAAAGAAAGTGACAGCTGAAAATTGGATGCTTTTGAACTGTGGTGTTGGAGAAGATGCTTGTAGGTCGCTTAGACTACAAGGAGACGCAACCACTCCATCCTAAAGGAAATCAGGTCTGAATATACATTGGAAGGACTAATACTGAACCTGAAACTCCAATACTTTGGCCACTTGATGTGAAGAGCTGACTCACTTGGAAGTTGCTTTGATTTGCCTGTGAGTGTGGGAGCCCTCCCTGGGCAAAGGGCCTCAGGGGTCATTGCCACTGAATCACGACCTCCAAGCAAGCGCATTCCAGCTGTGTGACATTCAGGAAGCAGGAGACTGGGAAAACTATCTTCCTTAGAGGAAGGAAAGTCATCCACAGAGAGTGTGTTTTCAGGCCTCTCTTTGCAGCAAGTGTTTTGCTTCTCAGACATCAGAGCTGCAGGCTTGCTCTGAGGGCCTCAATTGCAGAGTCAGGGCTGTGTGTCTCACTGCACTTTCCAAGCATTGCAGACACATTCCTAGGTTGGAGCAGTGCTTCCCATGAGAAAGAAGCCTCGGGAGTGTGTCTGAGCGGGCTGAGTGCCATGCTAGGGTCACCTAGTCGAGGGCACCTTGCACATCCAATGGGCCCCAGGCGAGTAGCTATGGACCGGCCCTTCGGTTGAGACATCCCAAAGCAGGGAACAAAGCTAGCTCTGTCAGAAGGAGGAAAACAGCAATGGGATGGATTTTCAAGCAGTTGCTAAGTCACACCACGTTAGGGCTCCCCGGGAAAGAAATGCGAATTTTGGCCTCTAGGCCCAGTATCCAGATGTGTGCACAGGATATTTTCCCCACAGGATTCAAGAATGTTCCAGACAGACCTAAGCTCACTAGCTCTCTCCTGCAGAGGAAATGAAATATTGTTGCTGAACCACGAAAAGATGCTGGGATTCTTGGCTTATGGAGGAGAAGAATTCAATCCAGGGCCCAAGACGAGGCTTGATTGCTCAGAGCTTTTGTGCAATAGAGTTTTATTAAAGGATAAAGGAGATAGAGAAAGCTTCTGACAGAGACATCACAAGGGGCAGAAAGCGTACCCCCTTGCTAGTGTTAGTAATGGAGTTATATACTCTCCAATAAGTTATGACAACGAACAAAAGAATGTCTGGAGGTTGTAAAGACTCACTAGACCTACTCCCATAATTGACATTTTAAGATAACAGGATTAGCTCCAGAAGGGATTGTTTTTCCATGAGACCGTCCTCCAAGAAGGATGACATGACTTGGATTATAATAATCCTAAGGAATGTACGGAGGGAAAAACAAGTTGTCTCATTTCTGAGAGTCATTGCAGGTTTAAGAATTCAAGGAAGATCTAGAATCTCAAGAGGAAGGACAAACTGTTTTCCCTCTACATTCCTTAGGATTATATAACAATCATGCATCCTTCTTGAGGACGGTCTCTGGAAAAAACCTTCTGGCTAATCCTGTTATCTTAAAATGTCAATTATGGGAGTAGGTCTAGTGAGTCTTTACAACCTCCAGACATTCTTTTGTTCGTTGTCATAACTTATTGGAGAGTATATAACTCCATTACTAACACTAGCAAGGGGGTACGCTTTCTGCCCCTTGTGATGTCTCTGTCAGAAGCTTTCTCTATCTCCTTTATCCTTTAATAAAACTCTATTGCACAAAAGCTCTGAGCAATCAAGCCTCGTCTTGGGCCCTGGATTGAATTCTTCTCCTCCATAAGCCAAGAATCCCAGCATCTTTTCGTGGTTCAGCAACAATATTTCATTTCCTCTGCAGGAGAGAGCTAGTGAGCTTAGGTCTGTCTGGAACATTCTTGAATCCTGTGGGGAAAATATCCTGTGCACACATCTGGATACTGGGCCTAGAGGCCAAAATTCGCATTTCTTTCCCGGGGAGCCCTAACGTGGTGTGACTTAGCAACTGCTTGAAAATCCATCCCATTGCTGTTTTCCTCCTTCTGACAGAGCTAGCTTTGTTCCCTGCTTTGGGATGTCTCAACCGAAGGGCCGGTCCATAGCTACTCGCCTGGGGCCCATTGGATGTGCAAGGTGCCCTCGACTAGGTGACCCTAGCATGGCACTCAGCCCGCTCAGACACACTCCCGAGGCTTCTTTCTCATGGGAAGCACTGCTCCAACCTAGGAATGTGTCTGCAATGCTTGGAAAGTGCAGTGAGACACACAGCCCTGACTCTGCAATTGAGGCCCTCAGAGCAAGCCTGCAGCTCTGATGTCTGAGAAGCAAAACACTTGCTGCAAAGAGAGGCCTGAAAACACACTCTCTGTGGATGACTTTCCTTCCTCTAAGGAAGATAGTTTTCCCAGTCTCCTGCTTCCTGAATGTCACACAGCTGGAATGCGCTTGCTTGGAGGTCGTGATTCAGTGGCAATGACCCCTGAGGCCCTTTGCCCAGGGAGGGCTCCCACACTCACAGGCAAATCAAAGCAACTTCCAAGTGAGTCAGCTCTTCACATCAAGTGGCCAAAGTATTGGAGTTTCAGGTTCAGTATTAGTCCTTCCAATGTATATTCAGACCTGATTTCCTTTAGGATGGAGTGGTTGCGTCTCCTTGTAGTCTAAGCGACCTACAAGCATCTTCTCCAACACCACAGTTCAAAAGCATCCAATTTTCAGCTGTCACTTTCTTTATAGTACATCTTTCATATCCATCCATGACATATGGAAAAACCATAGCCTTGACTGGATGGATCTTTGTTGGCAAAGCAACGTCTCGGCTTTTTAATATGCTGTCTAGTTTGGTCATCACTTTTCTTCCAAGTCATAAATACGTTTTAAGTTCATGGAGGCAGACCATCACCTGCAGTGATTTCCAAGCCCCCCAAAATAGTCTGCTGCTGTTTCCAATGTTTTCCCATCTATTTGCCATGAAGTGATGAGACTGGATGCAATGATTTTAGTTTTCTGAATGCTGAGCTTTAAGCTAACTTTTTCACTCTCCTCTTTCACTTTCATCAGGAGACTCTTTAGTTCTTCTTCACTTTCTGCCATAAGGGTGGTGTCATCTGCATATCTGAGATTCTTGATATTTCTCCCAGCAATCTGGATTCCAGCGTGTGCTTCCTCCAGCCCAGTGTTTCTCATGATGTACTCTGCATATAAGTTAAATAAGCAGGGTGACAATACACTGCCTTGACATATTCCTTTTCCTATTTAGAACCAGTCTGTTGTTCCATGTCCAGTTCGAACTGTTTCTTCCTGACCTGCATACAGGTTTCTCAAGAGACAGGTCAGGTGGTCTGGTATTCCCATCTCTTTCAGAATTTTTCCCAGTTTATTGTGATCCACACAGTCAAAGGCTTTGGCATAGTCAATAAAGCAGAAATAGATGTCTTTTTTTCTGGAACTCTCTTGCTTTTTCAATGATCCAGTGGATGTTGGCAGTTTGATCTCTGGTTTCTCTGCATGTTTTAAATCCCTCTTGAACATTTGGAAGTTCACAGTTCATGTGAACTTGGAGAATTTTGAGCATTACTTTACTAGTGTGTGAGATGAGTGCAATTGTGCAGCAGCTTGAATATTCTTTGTCATTGCCTTTCTTTGGGATTGGAATGAAAACTGACCTAATGACTAGATGTTTTCAATTGCATATGCTGAAAGAACTGGCTGTGCAGTTTTGAAGAAAAAAAAATCATTTTAACCCATTTTCTCTGAAGTGCAAGGCATATCATGGCCATCCCTGAATCATAAAGTCACCTTTTCTTTATGTAGTCATAGTTTCATGCCTAAATTATAGGCCAACTCGTGCTCAAATGGACTCTGATGTCAGGGGCAGATCAACTAATAAAAAGCTTGGATTGTCCCTCTGGAGGAAAGTGAGATCTTGGTCCCACGAGAAGAATCTGAAGGGTTAAGGGAACTTGCAAGAGTGGGGAAAGCTTAGTCCATCCTACATGTACCAAAATCTTAAATAAGGCTTCTTTACTTTACCGAAGTAAAAAAACAGATGATGAAAACAATTATAAATCAATGAAAGGTAAAGAAATCCATAGTCTGTTATCAAAAAATTGCATTCTAAGAAAACTTTGTTCTCTTAACCTAGAGAGGAGACTAAATTCCATCTGGTACCAGCTTACCAGAAGACAAACAAACAAACAAACAAATTATCGGTAAGCTTAAAAAAAGTATATTCCATATATCTTGAAGTAGCAGTATTTCTGCAAAGGCATCAGTGTGAAACCATAGAGGACATGGTTAAAACCTGATTAAATAGAAATTGACAATGTAATCTGGTCACTGCTGCGACTTGAAATGCTTTAAT
>NW_017192684.1:0-10155 GCF_001704415.2 Capra hircus
AACTTAGCAGCAGCAGCAGCAGCAGTTCCTTTCTTAGGGGCAGTTATCCCTGAGATTGGACCTGGAAAGGCAGAGCCACCTCCACACACACGTCTTTCTGTCCCTTTCCTCTGGAGGAAGCTCTAGTGAGCCTAGGTCTGTCAGGAAAATTCTTGGCTTTGACGGGATCCACCCGGTGTGTGAACCTGCATACCCGACCTAGGGGCCACAGGGCACCTGTTTTGCTCGAGTGGGTCCTGGAGGGGTGCAGCATAGCATAGCAAGAGCTTAAAAATCCATCCAATTTGTCTTTTTTTTAACCTCGGAGAGAACGAGTTTGCTCCACCTCCACCCTTTGGCAGTGTGGAGGGAAGAGGGCACCACCCTCTCCCAAAGGGGACATAGGGCCTACCAGGGAGAGAAAGGCCCCCTGAGGAGCTGAGCCCAGGTAGGCAGCCAGTGATGTCAAGCACACTCCCGCTGCTTGCTTCTTCATGGCACTCCCACGATCTGCTAGGAATGTCTTTGCAAGGATCTCAAAGGGAAGGGGAGATACATGGCCCTGTCTCTGGAACTTCAGTCCTCTGAGCAGATTCTGGAGGTCTTGAGTTGTATAAGCAAACCTGTTCCTTCCAAATAAGGCTTGCAAACACACCCCCGGTGGTTGCCTCTTCTTCCCCGAAGAAGTCTTTCTTTCCCCACATGCTGCGAACTCCCTGTCCCAACCTCCAAGAATAGCGCTTCTTGCCATTCCTTTCTTAGAGGCAGTTATCCCTGAGCTTGGGCCGTAGGGAGTAGCCCCACACTCACAGGGAAAGGCAAAGACTCCTCCATACATCTCCTCTATCCCCTTTGCTCTGGAGGAGAGCTCTAGTGAGCCTAGGTCTTTCAGGAAAATTCTTGGCTTGGACAGGATCTCACCCTGTTTGTGAACCTGCATACCAACCAGGGCCACAGAGCACCTTTTCAGTAAAGTGGGCCCTGAAAGGGTGCAGCCTAGCAAGAGCTTGAAAATCCATTCAATTGCTGTTTTGTACCTCTGACAGAGCGAGCTTGGCTCCACCCTTTGGCAGTGAGGAGAAAAGAGGCATGACACCCTCCCCAAGGGGACATGGGGCCTATTCGAGAGGAAAGGCCCCTTGTGGAGATGAGGCCAGGAAGGCACACAGTCGTGTCAAACACACTCCACTGCTTGCTTCTTCAGGGGCACTCCCGCTATCAGCTAGGAATGTCTTTGCAATGATCACAAAGGGAAGGGGGAGATACAGGGACCTGCTTCTGGACCTCCGGTGCTCTGAGCAAATCTCGAGGTCTCCCTGTGTCAAGGTCAAGGTCAAGTTCAAGTTCAAGGTCAAGTTCAAGTTGAAGTTCAAAGTCAAGGTCAAGTCAAAGTCAAGGTCAAGGTCAAGGTCAAGTTCAAGGTCAAGTTCAAGTTCAAATTCAAGTCAAGGTCAAGGTCAAGTTCAAGTTCAAGTTCAAGGTCAAGGTAAAGTTCAAGTCAAGGTCAAGGTTCAAGTTCAAGCTCAAGGTCAAGGTCAAGTCAAGGTCAAGTTCAAGTTCAAGTTCAAGTTCAAAGTCAAGTTCAAGTTCAAAGGTCAAGTTCAAGTTCAAGGTTCAAGGTCAAGTCAAGGTCAAGGCCAATTTCAAGTTCAAAGTCAAGGTCAAGGTCAAGGTCAAGGTCAAGTCAAGTTCAACTTCAAGGGCAGGGCAAGGCCAAGACCAAGACCAAGGCAAGGGCAAGGGCAAGGGCAAGGCCCAGGCCAAGGCAAAGGCCAAGGCCACCAAAGCGAAGCCCAAACCCCGTAACGCCTGACAAAAGGCAGAAGCCACTAGGCCCCTGTGCAGAGGAAGCCACTGAAGGCAGCAAGGCCACAGAGCTCCCCGACTCCCATTCCCACAGGAAGATGTGAGGATAAAGGGCCTCATCCCAGCACAGCACCTGCTCCCACCACCCCGCAACCCCGGCCCCCGCCCCCGCAGCACGCCCCCTGAAACAACACTGTCTTCCCAGAAAAGAGAACGGAGAAGCCATGTGTGTGCCAAAGGAGCAAGATGAACGAACGATGCCACGCCCTCCGAATTTGGGCACACCTGACGCCTCGGAACCCCGGCCTGGCCGATGGGTCCCAGCCGTTCTCGGGTGGAGGGGGGTCAACACATTGGCCGAGAGCCCTTGCCCAGGCCACCCGCAAATCCCCTGAGATGTGATCCGACCACAGGGACCGAGGGCAAACGTACCGCTTGAGGTGCTGGAGGAGCCGAACCAAGCCATGGGTGGGAGAGGCACACGGGCACGCTGCAGACTGCTGGCCGAGTGGGCGGGGACCCAGCAGCTTAGGACTCTGGAGAACGGGAGGCGTCTCCGCCACCATTGACGTCAATAGGGTTTGGGTGGGTAGATGGTGGGGGTCGCCCCTGGCCTCTTTCCAAGCAGAGACCCTGGACGGAGTCCCGTGGAGCGAGTGGGCTTTTCCCGGGCACGGCTGAGCCCTGGACCGCCAAGATCCCCGTTGGGGGTGGGCGGGCAGTTCGCGCGCTTTGGTTTGTGGCCCTCCCTCGCAGCGGGGGTGGATCAACCCCGTGGATCAATCAGGGGCCCTCAGCAGTGCCCTCCCCCAGGAAATTCCACCAAGCCCCCTTTCCCAGCCTGCCTTGCTCTGGGATTCCCGCCTTTCACATTCCACAGGTCCCTGGGCCTCGACCCCCCGCTGGCTCCTCCGAGGCATTCCGGGACACCAGACGCTCTCTCCAGCGCTTCCACCTAGATGCCTCGCTGTCCTCGCCTCCGTTTCCCCCATGCCCCCTCCCCAACTTCTCCATGGGCTCTTGGCATCCTTTCCCTACAGCAGTCCCAGAGTGCCACCGCCGAGGGCTTTGAGTTGCCTGGAGCCCAAGGCTCCGGCCAGAGACCTGAGGGGCCAGCGTCTGGACTGGCAGCTAATGCCATTTGGGCTTTTCTCACGTGGAGCCTGAGGCCCGCACCTCCGCGGGCAAACCCCCAGCGCGAGTGCTCTGGAGACACCCGCCCAAGGGGACAGTGTATCCCCTACTGTGGGAAGGAGGTTCCTGTTTTCCCTGCACTGGTTCGACTTTCACGCCGAGGATCGACTCACACCATGGTGGCAAGTGGAATAGCCCTGTGGGAAAGCCTCATGGGAAAGACTCCAGGGAAAGCCACAGATTCCTTGATCCACGAGAAGGGAAGCGTGACACTGCTGCTACCGCTCGGGAGGAAAGCGCACGTGCATGACCCCACTCGAGCCGAGGACTGACGCAAGCTTGGGAGACTCCAGAAGTACGCCAAGATCCATGTCAGCACTGGAGAGGAATCCTCAGGTTCCGGTCCCGACTCCACACAAGGTCTTAGGCCCCACATCGACGGGAGAGGAATCCTGAGAGGCCCCTAGTACCTCGCATGGGGACTGGCCTTTCCTGAGGTCACCAGAGCGGGTCCCTGAGGTCTCCGTCGTAACTCGAGAGCACCTGCCGCAACTCGAGAAAATCCAGGAGGTTCTCCCCTGCAGGCGAGATGAGGCCCGTTTCCACTGAGGTGTCTCGAGGCTAATCACACGTGAACTCTGGAACTTCTAAAGAGTCTTTCACAGTCATGCTGCAACTCAAGAAGTTCCCGACATACCCGTCTCCACTCAAGAGGAAGCACGAGGGTCCCGGCCACATCCAGAGGAGCTGCGTTTCCGGCTCGTAGCTCGAGATGAGGGATCCTTTCCCTACTTGGTCGGGAAAGAATTCCCGGCATTCCCATCGCATCTCAAGAGGAGGCGCTCTCCAAAGGAAAGGGGAGAGGAACTGCAGGGTCGTGCCACCATTCCAAGACTCCCCCAGATGTCTCAGTCCATTCCATAGGAACCTGTTTTCCCTGCACTGCCTCGGCTTTCACGCCGAGGATTGACTCACACCACCGAGACACGTGGGACAGCCCTGTGGAGAGCCTCGTGGGAAAGACTCGAGGGAAAGTCACAGATCCCTTGTCCACGCAAGCAGAAGCGTGACACTGCTGCTACAGCATGGGAGGAAAGGGCACGCTCATGCCCCCACTCGAGACGAGGCCTGAATCCCCTGGGGAGAATCCAGAGGTAGCCCAAGATCCATGTCAGCACTGGAAAGGAATCCTCAGGTTCCGGTACCGACTGCACACAAGGTCTTAGGCCCCGACATCGACAGGAGAGGAATCCCGAGAAGACCCGAGCAACTCGCATGGGGACTGGCCTTTCCTCAGGCCACCAAAGCGGTCCTTGAGGTCCAGGTCGTAAGTCGAGAGCACCTGCCGCAACTCGAGAATATCCAGGAGGTTCTCCCCTCCAGGTGAGCTGAGGCCCATTTCCGCTAAGGCGTCACGAGGCTAATCACACCTAAACTTTCGAACTTCCAAAGAGTCCTTCACACCCTTGCTTCAACTCAAGAAGTTCCCCGACATACCCGTCTCCACTTGAGAGGAAGCACAAGAATCCCGCCCATATCCAGTGGAGCCCCTTTTCTGCCTCATAGCTCGAGAGGAGGGATCCTTTCAGTGCATGGTCGGGAAAGAATTCCTTGCATTCCCATCGCATCTCAAGAGGAGGCGCTCTCCACAGGAAAGGCGAGAGGAACTCCAGGGTCATGCCACCATTCCCAGAGTCCCCCCATATGTCTCAGTCCATTCCAGGGAAACCTGTTTTCCTGGCACTGCCTCCACTTTCAAGCCGAGGATCGACTCACACCACGGTTGCACGAGGGAAAGCCCTGTGGGAAAGCCTCGTGGAAAGCCTCGTGGGAAACGCTCGAGGGAAAGCCACTGATCCCTTGATCCACACGAAGGGAAGCGTGACACTGCTGCTACAGCTCTGGAGGAAAGCACACGTGCAAGCCCCCACTCGAGACGAGGACTGACTCCCCTGGGGAGACTCCAGAAGTACCCAAGATCCATGTCAGCACTGGAGAGGAATCCTCAGGTTCCGGCACCGACACGACACAAGGTCTTAGGCCGGCATCGATGGGAGAGGAATTCCGAAAGGCCTCTGAGCAACTCGCATGGGTACTGGCCTTTCCTGAGGCCACCAGAGCGGGTCCCTGAGGTCCCCGTCCTAAGTCGAGAGCACCTGCCGCAACTCGAGAAATCCAGGAGGTTCTCCCCCTCCAGGCGAGATGAGGCCCTTTTCCGCTGAGTGTCTCGAGTCTAATCACACCTAAACTCTGGAACTTCGAAAGGGTCCTTCACACCTTTGCTTCAACTCAAGAAGTTCCCCGACATACCCGTCTCCACTCGAGAGGAAGCACGAGAGTCCAGCCACATTCAGATGAGCCGTGTTTCCGCCTCCTAGCTCGAGAGGAGGGATCCTTTCCCTGCGTGTCCGGAAAGAATTCCCGGCGTTCCCGTCGCATCTCAAGAGGAGGGGCTCTAAACAGTAAAGGTGAGAGGAACTCCAGGTTGTGCCACCATTCCCTGAAAGCCCCGGATGTCTCAGTCCATTCCAGGGAAACCTGTTTACCCTGCACTGCCTCGACTTTCAAGCCGAGGATAGAGTCACACCACGGTGGCACGTGGGAGAGCCCTGTGGGAAAGCCTCGAGGGAAAGCCTCGTGGGAAAGCCTCGAGGGAAAGCCACAGATCCCTTGATCCACGCGAAGGGAAGCGTGACACTGCTGCTACAGCTCGGGAGGAAAGCGCACGTGCATGCCCCACTCGAGACGAGGACTGACTCCCTGGGGAGACTCCAGAAGTACCCCAAGATCCATGTCAGCACTGGAGAGGAATCCTCAGGTTCCGGCACCGACTCCACACAAGGTCTTAGGCCCCCGGCATCGCGGGAGAGGAACCCGAGGGGCCCCGAGCAACTCGCATGGGGACTGGCCTTTCCTGAGGCCACCAGAGCGGGTCCCTGAGGTCCCCGTCGTAAGTCGAGAGCACCTGCCGCAACTCGAGAGAAAATCCAGGAGGTTCCCCTCCAGGGCGAGATGAGGCCCATTTCCGCTGAGGCGTCTCGAGGCTAATCACACCTAACCTTGGAACTTCCAAAGGGTCCTTCACACCCTTGCTGCAACTCAAGAAGTTCCCCGACATACCCGTCTCCACTTGAGAGGAAGCACAAGAATCCCGCCCATATCCAGTGGAGCCCCTTTTCTGCCTCATAGCTCGAGAGGAGGGATCCTTTCAGTGCATGGTCGGGAAAGAATTCCTTGCATTCCCATCGCATCTCAAGAGGAGGCGCTCTCCACAGGAAAGGCGAGAGGAACTCCAGGGTCATGCCACCATTCCCAGAGTCCCCCATATGTCTCAGTCCATTCCAGGGAAACCTGTTTTCCTGGCACTGCCTCCACTTTCAAGCCGAGGATCGACTCACACCACGGTTGCACGAGGGAAAGCCCTGTGGGAAAGCCTCGTGGAAAGCCTCGTGGGAAACGCTCGAGGGAAAGCCACTGATCCCTTGATCCACGAAGGGAAGCGTGACACTGCTGCTACAGCTCTGGAGGAAAGCACACGTGCAAGCCCCCACTCGAGACGAGGACTGACTCCCCTGGGGAGACTCCAGAAGTACCCAAGATCCATGTCAGCACTGGAGAGGAATCCTCAGGTTCCGGCACCGACACGACACAAGGTCTTAGGGCCTGGCATCGATGGGAGAGGAATTCCGAAAGGCCTCTGAGCAACTCGCATGGGTACTGGCCTTTCCTGAGGCCACCAGAGCGGGTCCCTGAGGTCCCCGTCCTAAGTCGAGAGCACCTGCCGCAACTCGAGAATATCCAGGAGGTTCTCCCCTCCAGGCGAGATGAGGCCCTTTTCCGCTGAGATGTCTCGAGTCTAATCACACCTAAACTCTGGAACTTCGAAAGGGTCCTTCACACCTTTGCTTCAACTCAAGAAGTTCCCCGACATACCCGTCTCCACTCGAGAGGAAGCACGAGAGTCCAGCTCACATTCAGATGAGCCGTTTCCGCCTCCTAGCTCGAGAGGAGGGATCCTTTCCCTGCGTGTCCGGAAAGAATTCCCGGCGTTCCCGTCGCATCTCAAGAGGAGGGGCTCTAAAAGTAAAGGTGAGAGGAACTCCAGGTTGTGCCACCATTCCCTGAAAGCCCCGGATGTCTCAGTCCATTCCAGGGAAACCTGTTTACCCTGCACTGCCTCGACTTTCAAGCCGAGGATAGAGTCACACCACGGTGGCACGTGGGAGAGCCCTGTGGAAAGCCTCGAGGGAAAGCCTCGTGGGAAAGCCTCGAGGGAAAGCCACAGTTCCCTTGATCCACGCGAAGGGAACCGTGACAATGCTGCTGCAGCTCGGGAGGAAAGCGCACGTGCATGCCCCCACTCGAGACGAGGACTGACTCCCCTGGGGAGACTCCAGAAGTACCCCAAGATCCATGTCAGCACTGGAGAGGAATCCTCAGGTTTCGGCACCGACTCCACAGAAGGTTTAGGCCCCGGCATCGTCGGGAGAGGAAACCCGAGGGGCCACCGAGCAACTCGCATGGGGACTGGCCTTTCCTGAGGCCACCAGAGCGGGTCCCTGAGGTCCCCTTCGTAAGTCGAGAGCACCTGCCGCAACTCGAGAAAATCCAGGAGGCTTTCCCCTCCAGGGGGAGATGAGGCCCATTTCCGCTGAGGCGTCTCGAGGCTAATCACACCTAACCTCTGGAACTTACAAAGGGTCCTTCACACCCTTTCTGCAACTCAAGAAGTTCCCCGACATACCCGTCTCCACTCGAGAGGAAGCACGAGAGTCCCTCCCACATCCAGAGGAGCCCCGTTTCCGCCTCCTAGCTCGAGAGGAGGGATTATTTCCCTGCGTGGTCGGGAAAGAAATCCCGGCATTCACATCGCATCTCAAGAGGAGGCGATCTACACAGTAAAGGCGAGAGGAACTCCAGGGTCGTGCCACCATTCCCAGCGTTCCCCAGATGTCTCAGTCCATTCCAGGGAAACCTGTTTTCCCTGCACTGCCTCGACTTTCACGCCGAGGATCGACTCACACCACGGTGGAACGTGGGACAGACCTGTGGGAAACCCTCGTGGTAAAGCGTCGAGGGAAAGCCACAGATCCCTTGATCCATGCGAGGGAAGTGTGACACTGCTGCTACAGTTCGTGAGGAAAGCTCACGTGCATGCCCCCACACGAGATGAGCACTGACTCCCCAGGGGAGACTCCAGAAGTACGCCAAGATCCATGGTAGCACTGGAGAGGAATCCTCAGCTTCCAGCCCCGACTCCACACAAGGTCTTAGGCCCCGACATCGACGGGAGAGTAGTCCCGAAAGGCCCTCTTGCAACTCCCATGGGCACTGGCCTTTCCTGAGGCCACCAGAGCGGGTCCCTGAGTTCCCCGTCGTAACTCGAGAGTCCCTGCCCAACTCTAGAAAATCCAGGAGGTTCTCCCCTCCAGGCGAGATGAGGCCCATTTCCTCTGAGGTGTCTGGAGGCTCATCACACCTAAACTCTGGAAATTCAAAAGGGTCCTTGCTTCAACTCAAGAAGTTCCCCGACATACCCGTCTCCACACGAGAGGAAGCACGAGGGTCCCGCCCACATTCAGAGGAACCCCGTTTCCGCCTGGCAGCTCGAGATGAAGGATCCTATCCTGCTTAGTCAGGAAAGATTTTTCGGCATTCCCGTGGCATCTCAAGAGCAAGGGCTCTCAATAGGAAAGACGAGAGGAACTCCAGGGTCGTGCCACCATTCCAAGAGTCCCCCAGATGTCTCAGTCCATTTCAGAGGAACCTGTTTTCACTGCACTGCCTCGACTTTCACGCCGAGGATCCACTCACACCATGGTGGCACGTGGACAGCCCTGTGGAAAGCCTCGTGGGAAAGCCTCGAGGGAAAGCCACAGATCCCTTGATCCCCGCGACGGGAAGCGTGACACATCTGCTTCACTGTCCCTGAGGTCACGGTCGTAAGCCGAGAGCACCTGCCTCAACTCGAGAAAATCCAGGAGGTTCTCTGCTCCAGTCGAGATGAGGCCCATTTTCTCTGCGGCGTCTCGAGAGTAATCACACCTAAACTCTGGAACTTCCAAAGGGTCCTACACACCCTTGCTACAACTCAAGAAGTTCCCCGACATACCGGTCTCCACTCCAGAGGAAGCACGAGGGTCCGGCCACTCCAGAGGAGCTCCGTTTCGCCTCCAAACTCGAGATGAGGGATCCTTCCCTGCTTCCTCGGGAAAGAATTCCCGACGTTTCCGATGCATCTCAAGAGGAGGCGCGCTGCACAGGAAAGGCGAGAGGAACTCATGGGTAGTGCCACCATTCCAAGAGTGCCCCAGATGTCTCAGTCCATTGCAGAGGATCCTGTTTTCCCTGCACTGCTTCGACTTTCACGCCGAGGATCGACTCACACCACGGTGGTACGTGGGAGAGCCCTGTGGGAAAGCCTCGTGGGAAAGCCTCGAGGGAAAGCCACAGATCCCTTGATCCACGCGAAGGGAAGCGTGACACTGCTGCTACAGCACGGGAGGAAAGCGCACGTGCATGCCCCCACTCGAACTAGGACTGACTCCCCTGGGGAGACTCCAGAAGTACCCCAAGATGCATGTCAGCCCAGAGGAATCCTCCCGACTCCACACAAGGTCTTAGGCCCTGGCATCAACGGGAGAGGAATAGCGACAGGCCCTCTAGCAACTCGCATGGGGACTGGCCTTTCCTGAGGTCACCAGAGCGGGTCCATGAGGTCCCCGTCGTAAGTCGAGAGCACCTGCCGCAACTCGGTAAAATCCAGGAGGTTCTCCCCTGCAGGCGAGATGAGGCCCTTTTCCCCTGAGGTGTCTGGAGGCTAATCACACGTGACCTCTGGAACTTCCAAAGAGTCTTTCACAGTCATGCTGCAACTCAAGAAGTTCCCTGGCATACCCGTCTCCACTCAAGAGGAAGCACGAGGGTCCCGGCCACATCCAGAGGAGCTCCGTTTCCGGCAAGTAGCTCGAGAGGAGGGATCCTTTCCCTGCTTGGTCGGGAAAGAATTCCCGGCATTCCCATCGCATCTCAAGAGGAGGCGCTCTCGAAAGGAAAGGGGAGAGGAACTGCAGGGGTCGTGCACCCATTCCAAGACGCCCCAGATGTTCTCAGTCCATTCCACAGGAACCTGTTTTCCCTGCACTGCCTCGGCTTTCATGCCGAGGATCGACTCACACCACCGTGACACGTGGGACACCTGTGGGAAAGCCTCGTGGAAAAGACTCGAAAAGACTC
>NW_017192685.1:0-10154 GCF_001704415.2 Capra hircus
GGAAGCGTGACACAGCTGCTAATCTCGGGAGGAAAACGCACGGGCCGGCCCCACTCGAGACGTGGACTGACTCCCCTGGGGAGACTCCAGAAGTTCCCCAAGATCCATGTCAGCACTGGAGAGGAAACCTCAGGTTACGGCACCCACTCCACACAAGGTCTTAGGCCCCGGCATCAAAGGGAGAGGAATCCCGAGAGGCCCCGTGCAACTCGCATGAGGACTGGCTTTTCCTGAGGCACCAGAGGGGGTCCCTGAGGTCCCCGTGGTAAGTCGAGAGCACCTGCCGTAACTCGAGAAAATCCAGGAGATTCTCCCTCCAGGCGAGATGAGGCTCATTTCCGCTGAGGTGTTTCGAGGCTAATCAAACCTACCTCAGGAACTTCCAATGTGTAATTCACACCCTTGCGGCAACTCAAGAAGTTCCTCGACATACACGTCTCCACTCGAGAGTAAGCACGAGAGTCCCGCCCACATCCAGAGGAGCCCCGTTTCCGCCTCCTGGCACGAAGGAGGGATCCTTTCTGTGCGTGGTCGGTCAAGAATTCCCGGCGTTCCCGTCGCATCTCAAGAGGAGGCGCTCTCCACAGAAAATGCGAGAGGAACTCAAGGGTCGTGGCAACATTCCCAGAGTCCCCCAGATGTCTCAGTCCATTCCAGGGAAACCTGTTTTCCCTGCACTGCCTCTACTTTCAAGCCGAGGATGGATTCACACCAAGGTGGTACGTGGGACAGCCCTGTGGGAAAGCCTCGTGGAAAGCCTCCTGGGAAAGCCTCGAGGGAAAGCCACACATCCCTTGATCCACGCGAAGGGAAGGGCCACACTGCTGCTAGCAGCTCGGGAGGGAAAGCGCACGTGCATGCCCCCACTCCGAGACGAGGACTGACTCCCCTGGAGAGACTCCAGAAGTACCCCAAGATCCATGTCAGCACTGGAGAAGAATCCTCAGGTTCCGGCACCGACTCCACACAAGGTCTTTAGGCCCCAGCAACGACGGGAGAGGAATCCCTAGAGGCCCCGGAGGAATTCTCATGGGGACTGGCCTTTCCTGAGGCCACCAGAGCGGGTCCCTGAGGTCCCCGTGGTAAGTCGAGAGCACCTGCCGTAACTCGAGAAAAATCCAGGAGGTTCTCCCCTCCAGGCGAGATGAGGCCCATTTCCGCTGAGGCGTCTCGAGGCTAATCACACCTAACCTCTGGAACTTGCAAAGGGTCCTTCACACCCTTGCTGCAACTCAAGAAGTTCCCCGACATTCCCGACTCCTTGGAGAGGAAGCTCGAGAGTCCCTCCCACGTCAAGAGGAGCCCTGTTTCTTCCTCCTAGCTCGAGAGGAGGGATCCTTTCCCTGCGTGGGTCGGGAATGAAATCCCGGCGTCCGGTCGCATCTCACCAGGAGGCGCTCTCCACAGGAAAGGCGAGAGGAAATCCAGGGTCGTACCACCATTTCCAGATTCCCCTAGAAGTCTCAGTCCATTCCAGGGAAACCTGTTTTCCCTGCACTGCCTCGACTTACAAGACGAGGATCGAGTCACACCACTGTAGCACGTGGGACAGCCCTGTGGGAAAGCCTCGTGGGAAAGCCTCGTGGGAAGTCTCGAAGGAAAGCCACAGATCCCTTGATCCACGCGAAGGGAAGCGTGACACCCTTCTATAGCTGGGGAGGTAAATCGCACGTGCATGTCCCCACTCGAGACGAGGACTGACTCCCCTAGGGAGACCCCAGAAGTACTCCAAGATCCATGTCAGCACTGGAGAGGAATCCTCAGGTTCCGGCACCGATTCCACACAAGGTCTTAGGCCCCCAGCATCGACGGGAGAGGAATCCCGAGAGGCCCCCGAGGAATTCTCATGGGGACTGGCCTTTCCTGAGGCCACCAGAGTGGGTCCCTGAGGTTCCCGTGGTAGGTCAATAGCACCTGCCGCAACTCGAGAAAATCCAGGATGTTCTCCCTTCCAGGAGAGATGAGGCCCATTTCCGCTGAGGCGTCTCGAGGCTAATCACACCTAACCTCTGGAACTTCCAAAGGGTCCTTCACACCCTTGATGCAACTCAAGAAGTTCCCCTACATACCCGTCTCCACTCCAGAGGAAGCACGCGAGTCCCGCCCACATCGCGAGGAGCCGCGTTTCCGCCTGCTAGCTCGAGAGGAGGGATCCTTTCCCTGCGTGTTCGGGAAAGAATTCCTGGCGTTCCCGTCGCATCTCAATAGGAGGCCTTCTCCACAGGAAAGGCGAGAGGAACTCCAGGGTCGTGCCACCATTCCCAGAGTCCCCCAGATGTCTCAGTCCATTCCAGGGAAACCTGTTTTCCCTGCACTTCCTCGACTTTCAAGCCGAGGATCCACTCACACCACGGTGGCACGTGGGACAGCCCTGTGGGAAAGCCTCGTGAAAAGCCTCGTGGGAAAGCCTCGAGGGAAAGCCACAGATCCCTTGATCCACGCGAAGGGAAGCGTGACACTGCTCCTACAGCTCGGGAGGGAAGCGCACGTGCATGCCCCCATTCGAGACGAGGACTGACTCCCCTGGGGAGACTTCAGAAGTACCCCAAGATCCATGTCAGCACTGGAGAGGAATCCTCAGGTTCCAGGACCGACTCCACACAAGGTCTTAGGCCCCGGCATCGACGGGGAGAGGAATCCTGAGAGCCACCGAGCAACTCGCATGGGGACTGGCCTTTCCTGAGGCCACCAGAGTGGGTCCCTGAGTTCCCCGTCGTAAGTCGAGAGCACCTGCCGCAACTCGAGAAAATCCAGGAGGTTCTCCCCTCCGGGCGAGATGAGGCCCATTTTCGCTGAGGCGTCTCGAGGCTAATCACACCTAACCTCTGGAACTTCCAAAGGGTCCTTCACACCCTTGCTGCAACTCAAGAAGTTCCCCGATAAACCCGTCTCTTCTCAGGAGGAAACACGAGAGTCCCGCCCACATCCAGAGGAGCCCCGTTTCCGCCTCCTAGCTCGAGAGGAGGGATCCTTTTCCTGCGTGGTGGGGAAAGAATTCCCGGCATTCCCGTCGCATCTCAAGAGGAGGCGCTCTCCACAGGAAAGGCGAGAGGAACTCCAGGGTCGTGTCACCATTCCCAGAGCCCAAAGATATCTCAGTCCATTCCAGGGAAACCTGTTTTCTCAGCACGGCGTCGACTTTCAAGCCGAGGATCGACTCACACCAGGGTGGCACGTGGGAGAGCCCTGTGGGAAAGCCTCGTGGGAAAGCCTCATGTGAAAGCCTCGAGGGAAAGCCCCTGATCCCTTGATCCACAAGAAGGGAAGCGTGAAACTGCTGCTACAGCTCGGGAGGAAAGCGCATGTGAATGCCCCCACTCGAGACGAGGACTGACACCCCTTGGGAGACTCCAGAAGTACCCCAAGATCCATGTCAGCACTGGAGAGGAATCCTCAGGTTCCAGCACCGACTCCACACAAGGTCTTAGGCCCCTGCATCGATGTGAGAGAAATCCCGAGAGGCCTCAGAGGAACTCGCATGGGGACTGGCCTTTCCTGAGGCCACCACAGCGGGTCCCTGAGGTCCCCGTCGTAAGTCGAGAGCACCTGCCGCAATTCGAGAAAATCCAGGAGGTTCTCCCCTCCAGGCGAGCTGAGTCCCATTACCGCTGAGGTATCTCGAGGCTAATCACACCTTACCTCTGGAACTTCCAAAGGGTCCTTCACACCCTTACTGCAACTCAAGAAGTTCCCCGACATACCCGTCTCCACTCGCGAGGAAGCACGAGAGTCCCGCCCACATCCAGAGGAGCCCCGTTTCCGCCTCCTAGCTCGAGAGGAGGGATCCTTTCCCTGCTTGGTTGGGATAGAATTCCCGGTGTTCCCGTCACATCTCAAGAGGAGGCGCTCTCCACAGGAAAGGCGAGAGGAACTCCAGGGTCGTGCCACCATTCCCAGAGTCCCTGGATGTCTTAGTCCATTCCAGGGAAACCTGTTTTCCCTGCACTGCCTCGACTTCAAGCCGAGGATCGACTCACACCACTGTGACATTTTGGACAGCCCTGTGGGAAAGCCTCGTGGGAAAGCCTCTTTGGAAAGCCTCGTGGGAAAGCCTCGAGGAAATGCCACAGATCCCTTTTTCCACGCAAAGGGTAGCGTTACACTACTACTACAGCTCGTGAGGAAAGTGCACTTGCATGCCCCACTCGAGACGAGGACTGACTCCCCTGGGGAGACTCCAGAATACCCCAAGATCCATGGTCAGAACTGGAGAGGAATCCTCAGGTTCTGGCACCGACTCCACACAAGGTCTTAGGCCCTGGCATCGACGTGAGAGGAATCCCGAGAGGCCCCCGAGCAACTCGCATGGGACTGGCCTTTCCTGAGGCCACCAGAGCGGTTCCCTGAGGTACCCGTCGTAAGTCGAGAGCACCTGCCGCAAATCGAGAAAATCCAGGAGGTTCTCCCCTCCAGGCGACATGAGGCCCATTTCCGCTGAGGTATCTCGAGGCTAATCACACTTTACCTAAGGAACTTTCAAAGGGTCCTTCACACCCTTGCTGCAACTCAAGAAGTTCCCTGATATACCCGTCTCCAGTCGAGAGGAAGCACGAGAGTCCCGACCACATCCAGAGGAGCCCCGTTTCCACCTCCTAGCTCGAGAGGAGGGATCCTTTCCCTGCGTGCTCGGGAAAGAACTCCCGGCGTTCCCGTCGTATCTCAAGAGGAGGCGCTCTCCACAGGAAAGGCGAGAGGAACTCCAGTGTCGTGCCACCATTCCCAGAGTCCCCCAGATGTCGGTGTCCATTCCAGGGAAACCTGTTTTCCCTGCATTGCCTCGACTTTCAAGCCGAGGATTGACTCAAACCATGGTGGCACGTGCGACAGCCCTGTGGGAAAGCCTCGTGAGAAACCTAGTGGGAAAGCCTCGAGGGAAAGCCACAGATCCCTTGATCCACGCGAAGGGAAGGGTGACACTGCTGCTACAGCACGGGAGGAAAGCGCACGTGCATGCCCCCACTCGAGACGAGGACTGACTCCCCAGGGGAGACTCCAGAAGTACCCCAAGATCCATGTCAGCACTGGAGAGGAATCCTCAGCTTGCGGCACCCACTCCACACAAGATCTTAGGCCCCGGCATCGAAGGGAGAGGAATCCCGAGAGGCCACCGAACAACTCGCATGGGGACTGGCCTTTCCTGAGGCTACCAGAGGGGGTCCTTGCGGTCCCCATCGTAAGTCGAGAGCACCTGCCGCAACTCGAGAAAATCCAGGAGGTTCTCCCATCCAGGCGAGATGAGGCCCATTTTCGCTGAGGCGTTTCGAGGCTAATCACACCTAACCTCTAGAACTTAAAAGGGTCCTTCACACCCTTGCTGCAACTCAGAAGTTCCCCGACAACCGGTCTCCACTCGAGAGGAAGCACGAGAGTCCCGGGCACATCCAGAGGAGCCCCGATTCCGCCTCCTAGCTTGAGAGGAAGGATCCTTTCCCTGCGTGGTCGGGAAAGATTTCCCGGCGTTCCCGAGCATCTCAAGAGGAGGCGCTCTCCACAGGGGAGGCGAGAGGAACTCCAGGGTCGTGCCACCATTCCCAGAGTCAAACAGATGTCTCAGTCCATTCCAGGGAAACCTGTTTTCTCAGCACTGCGTCGACTTTCAAGCCGAGGATCGACTCACACCACGGTGGCACGTGGGACAGCCCTGTGGGAAAGCCTCGTGGGAAAGACTCGTGGGAAAACCTCGTGGGAAAGCCTCGTGGGAAAGCCTCGAGGGAAAGACACAGATCCGTTGATCCACGCGAAGGGAAGCGTGACACTGCTGCTACAGCTCGGGAGGAAAGCGCACGTGTATGCCCGCTCTCGAGACGAGGACTGACTCCCCTTGGGGAGACTCCAGAAGTACCCCAAGATCCATGTCAGCACTGGAGAGGAATCCTCAGGTTCCGGCACAGACTCCACACAAGATCTTAGGCCCCGGCATCGACGGGAGAGGAATCCTGAGAGGCCCCCGAGCAACTCGCATGGGGACTGGCCTTTCCTGAGGCCACTAGAGCGGGTCCCTGAGGTCCCCGTCGTAAGCCGAGAGCACTTGTCGCAACTCGAGAAAATCCAGGAGGTTCTCCCCTCCAGGCGAGATGAGGCCCATTTCCGCTGAGGCGTCCCGAGGCTAATCAGTTCTAACATCTGAAACTTCCAAAGTGTCCTTCACACCCTTGCTGCAACTCAAGAAGTTCCCCGACATACCCGTCTCCACTTCAGAGGAAGCACGAGAGTCCCGGCCACATCCAGATGAGCCCCGTTTCCGCCTCCTAGCTTGAGAGGAGGGATCCTTTCCCTGCGTGGTCGGGAAAGAATTCCCGGCGTTCCCGTCGCATCTCAAGAGGAGGCGCTCTCCACAGGAAAGGCGAGAGGAACTCCAGGGTCGTGCCACCTTTCCCAGAGTCCCCCAGATGTCTGCGTCCATTCCAGGGAAACCTGTTTTCCCTGCACTGCCTCGACTTTCAAGCGGAGGATCGACACACACCACGGTGCAACGTAGGACAGCCCTGTGGGAAAGACTCAAGGGCAAGCCTCGTGGGAAAGCCTCGAGGGAATGCCACAGATCCCTTGATCCACGCGAAGGGAAGCAAGAAACTGCTGCTAGAGCTAGGGAGGAAAGCACACGTGCATGCCGCCACTCGAGAGGAGGACTGACTCCCCTGGGGAGACTCCGGAAGTACCCCAAGATCCATGTCAGCACTGGAGAGGAAGGCTCAGGTTCCGGCACCGATTCCACACAAGGTCTTAGGCCCCGGCATCGACGGGAGAGGAATCCCGAGAGGCCCCTGAGCAACTCGCATGGGGACTGGCCTTTCCTGAGGCCACCAGAGCGGGTCCCTGAGGTCCCCGTCGTAAGTCGAGAGCACCTGCCGCAACTGGAGAAAATCCATTAGGTTCTCCCCTCCAGGCGAGATGAGGCCCATTTCCGCTGAAGCGTCTCCAGGCTAATCAATTCTAACATCTGGAACTTCCAAATGGTCCTTCACACCATTGCTGCCAACTCAAGAAGTTCCCCGACATACCCATCTCCACTCGAGAGGAAGCACGAGAGTCCCGGCCACATCCAGAGGAGCCCCGATTCCGTCTCCTAACTCGAGAGGTGGGATCCTTTCCCTGCGTGGTCGGGAAAGAATTCCCGGCGTTCCCGTCGCATCTCAAGAGGAGGCGATCTCCACAGGAAAGGCGAAAGGAACTCCAGGGTCGTGCCACCATTCCCAGAGTCAACCAGATGTCTCCGTCCATTCCAGGGAAACCTGTTTTTTCCTGCACTGCCTCGACGTTCAAGTCGAGGATCGGACTCACACCACGGTGGTACGTGGGACAATCCTGTGGGAAAGCCTCGTGGGAAAGCCTCGTGGGAACGCCTCGAGGGAAAGGCACAGATCCCTTGATCCACGCGACGGGAAGGGTGACACTGCCTGCTACAGCTCGGGAGGAAAGCGCACGTGGCATGCCCCCACTCGAGACGAGGACTAACTCCCCAGGGGAGACTCCAGAAGTACCCCAAGATCCATGTCAGCACTGGAGAGGAATCCTCAGGTTCCGGAACCCACCCCACACAAGGTCTTAGGCCCCGGTATCGACGGGAGAGGAATCACGAGAGGCCCCTGAGCAACGCGCATGTTGACTGGCCTTTACTGAGTCCACCAGAGCGGGTCCCTGAGGTCCCCGGCATAAGTCGAGAGCACCTCGCCGCAACTCGAGAAAATCCAGGAGGTTCTCCCCTCCAGGCAAGATGAGGCCCATTTCCGCTGAGGCGTCTTGAGGCTAATCACACCTAACCTCTGGAACTTCCAAAGGGTCCTTCACACCCTTGCTGCAACTCAACAAAGTTCTCCGACATACCCGTCTGCACTCGAGAGGAAGCACGAGAGTCCCACCCACATCCAGAGAGCCCCATTTCTGCCTCTTAGCTCCCAGAGGTGGGATCATTTCCGTGCGTTGTCTGGAAAGAATTCACCGAGTTCCCATCGCAATTCAAGAGGAGGCCGCTCTCCACAGGAAAGGCGAGAGGAACTCCAGTGGTCGTGCCACCATTCGCAGAGTCCCCCAGATGTCTCAGTCCATTTCCAGGGAAACCTGTTTCCCTGCACTGCCTCGACTTTCTAGCGGAGGATCAACTCACACCACGGTGGCACGTGGGACAGCCCTGTGGGAAAGCTTCTTGGGAAAGCCTCGTGTGAAAGCCTCGAGGGAAAGCCACAGATCCCTTGATCCACTTGAAGGAAAGCGTGACATTGCTGCTACAGCTCGGGAGGAAAGCCCACGTGCATGCCTCCCCTCGAGTCGAGGACTGACTCCCCCGGGGAGACCTCAGAAGTACCCCAAGATCCATGTCAGCACCGGAGAGGAATCCTCAGGTTCTGGCACCGACTCCACACAAGGTCTTAGGCCCCGGCATAGACGGGAGAGGAATCCCGAGAGAGCCCCCGAGCAACTCGCATGGGGCCTGGCCTTTCCTGAGGGACCAGAGCGGGTCCCTGAGGTCCCCGTCGTAAGTCGAGGGCACCTGCCGCAACTCGAGAAAATCCAGGAGGTTCTACCCTCCAGGCGAGATGAGGCCCATTACCGCTGAGGCGTCTCGAGGCTAATCACACCTAACCTATGGAACTTACAAAGGGTCCTTCACGCCCTTGCTGCAACTCAAGAAGCTCCCCACATACCCGTCTCCACTCGAGAGGAAGCCCGAGAGTCCCGCCCACATCCAGAGGAGCCCCGTTACTGCCTCCTAACTCGAGAGAGGGATCCTTTCACTGAGTGTCGGTCAAGTATTCCCGGAGTTCCCGTCTCATCTCAAGAGGAGGCGCTCTCCACAGGAAAGGCGAGAGGAACTCCAGGTTCGTGCACCCATTCCCAGAGGCCCCAGATGTCTCAGTCCATTCCATGGAAACCTGTTTCTCCTGCACTGCCTCAACTTTCTAGCCTAGGATCGACACACAACACGGTGGCACGTGGGACAGCCCTTTGGAAAGTCTCGTGGGAAAGCCTCGTGGAAAAGACTCGTGGGAAAGCCTCGAGGGAAAGCCGCAGATACCTTGATCCACGCGAAGGGAAGCGTGACCCTGCTGCTACAGCTCGGGAGTAAAGCGCACGTGCATGCCCCACTCGAGATGAGGACTGACTCCCGTGGGGAGACTGGAGAAGTACCCAAGATCCTTGTCAGCACTGCAAAGGAATCCTCAGGTTCCGGCACCGACACCCACACAAGGTCTTAGGCCCTGGCATCGACGGGAGAGGAACCCGAGAGGGCCCTGAGTAACTCGCATGGGGACTGGTCTTTCCTGAGGCCACCAGAGCGGGTCTCTGAGGTCCCTGTCGTAAGTCGAGAGCACCTGCCGCAACTCGAGAAAATCCAGGAGGTTCTCCCCTCCAGGCGAGATGAGGCCCATTTCCGCAGAGGCGACTCGAGGCTTATCACACCTGACCTCTGGAACTTCCAAAGGGTCCTTCACACCCTTGCTGCAACTCAAGAAGTTCCCCGACATACCCGTCTCCACTCGAGAGGAAGCACGAGAGTCCCGCCCACATCCAGAGGAGCCCCGTTTCCGCCTCGTAGCTCGAGAAGAGGGATCCTTTCCCTTCGTCGTCGGAAAGAATTCCCCGGCCTTCCTGTCGCATCTCAAGAGGAGGCGCTCTCCACAGGAAAGACGAGAGGAACTCCAGGGCCTTGCCAGCATTCCAAGAGTCCCCCAGATGTCTAAGTCCATTCCAGAAGAAACTGTTTTCCCTGCACTGCCTCGACGTTCACGCCGAGGATCGACTCACACCACCGTGGCACGTGGGACAGCCCTGTTGGAAAGCCTCGTGGAAAGCCTCAATGGAAAGCGACAGATCCCTTGATCCACACGTCGGCAAGCGTGACACTGCTGCTGCAGGTCGTGAGAAATGGCAGGTGCATGCCCCCACACGACATGAGACTGACGCCCCTGGTGAGACTCCAGAAGTAGGAAAGATTCATGTCAGCACTGGAGAGGCATCCTCAGGGTCTGGCCCCGACTCCACACAAGGTCTTAGGCACCGGCATCGATGGGAGAGAAATCCCTAAAGGCCCCTGGTAACTCGCATGGGACTGGCCTTTCCTGAGGCCACCAGAGCGGGTCCCTGAGGACCCGTCGTAACTCGAGAGCACCTGCCCGCAACTGGTAAAATCCAGGAGGTTCTCCCTAAAGGCGGAA
>NW_017192686.1:0-21254 GCF_001704415.2 Capra hircus
CAGGGAAAGGATCCCTCCTCTCGAGCTAGGAGGCGGAAACGGGCTCCTCTGGATGTGGGCGGGAGCTCTCGTGCTTCCTCTCTAGTGGAGTCGGGTATGTCGTGGAACTTCTTGAGTTGCAGCATGGGTGTGAAGGACCCTTTGGAAGTTCCAGAGTTTAGGTGTGATTAGCCTCGAGACGCCTCAGCGAAAATGGGCCTCATCTCGCCTGGAGGGAGAACCTCCTGGATTTTCTCGAGTTGCGGCAGGTGCTCTCGACTTACGTCGGGGACCTCAGGGACCCGCTCTGGTGCGCTCAGGAAAGGCCAGTCCCATGCGAGTTGCTCGGGGCCGCTCGGGATTCCTCTCCCATCGATGCCGGGCCCTAAGACTTGTGTGGAGTCGGTGTCGAAACTGAGAATTCCTCTGCAGTGCTGACATCGCTCTTGGGTACTTCTGAAGTCTCCCCAGGGGAGTGAGTCCTCGTCTCCAGTCGGGGTATGAACGTGCCCTTTCCTCCCGAGCTGTAGCAGCAGTGTCACGCTTCCCTTCCGTGGATCATAGGATCTGTGGCTTTCCCTCGAGGCTTTCCCCATGAGGCTTTCCCACCGACGCTTTCCCACCAGGCTTTCCAACGAGGCTTTCCCCCAGTGATGTCCCACGTGCCACCGGCGGTGTCAGTCGATCCCTCGGTTTGAAAGTCGAGGCAGTGCCGGGGAAACAGGCTTCCCTGGAATGGACTGAGACATCTGGGGGGACTCTGGGAATGGTGGCACGACCCTGGAGTTCCTCTCGCCTTTCCTGTGGAGAGCGCCCCCTCTTGATATGTGACGGGAACGCCGAGAATTCTTTTCTGAACACGCAGGAAAGGATCCCTCCTGTCGAGCTAGGAGGCAGAAACAGGGCTCCTCTGGATGTGGGCGGGACTCTCGTGCTTCCTCTCGAGTGGAGACGGGTATGTCAGGGAACTTCTTGAGTTGCAGCAAGGGTGTGAAGGACCCTTTGGAAGGTCCAGAGGTTAGGTGTGATTAGCCTCGAGTCGCCTCTGCGGAAATGGGGCTCATCTCGTCTGGAGGGAAGAACCTCCTGGATTTTCTCGAGTTGTGGCAGGTTCTCTCGACTTATGACGGGGACCTCAGGGACTCGCTCTGGTGGCCTCAGGAAGGCCAGTCCCCATGCGAGTGGCTCGGGGGCCTCTCGGGATTTCACTCCCGTCGATGCCGGGGCCTAAGGCCTTGTGTGGAGTCGGTGCAGGAACCTGAGGTTTCCTCTCCTTGCTGACATGGATCTTGGGTACTTCTGGAGTCTCCCCAGGGGAGTCAGTCCTCGTCTGGAGTGGGCGCATGCACATGCGCTTTACCTCCCGAGCTGTAGCTGCAGTATCTCGCTTCTCTTCTGTGGAGTAAGGGATCTGTGGCTTTCCCTCGAGTCTTTCCCACGAGGCTTTCCCACGAGGCTTTCCCAAAGGGCTGTCCCACATGCCACCGTTGTTTGAATCGATACTCGGCTTGAGAGCCAAGGCAATGCAGGTAAAACAGGTTTCCGTGAAATGGACTGAGACATGTGGGGGACTCTGGGAATGGTGGCACCACCCTGGAGTTCCTCTCGCCTTTCCTGTGGAGAGCGACTCCTCTTGAGACGCTATGGGAACGCCGGGAATTCTTTCCCGACAACTGCAGGGAAAGGATCCCTCCTCTCGAGCTGGGAGACGGAAACGGGGCTCCTCTGGATGTGGGCAGGCCTCTCGTGCTTCCTCTCGAGTGGAGACAGGTATGTCAGGGAACTTCTTGAGTTGCAGCAAGGACGTGAAGGACCCTTTGGAAGTTTCAGAGGTTAGGTGTGATTAGCCTCGAGACGTCTCAGCGGAAATGGGCCTCATCTCGCCTGGAGGGGAGAACCTTCTGGATTTTCTCGAGTTGCGGCAGGTGCTCTCGACTTACGACGGGGACCTCAGGGACCCGCTCTTGTGGCCTCAGGAAAGGCCAGTCCCCATGCGTGTTGCTCGGGGCCTCTCGGGATTCCTCTCCCGTCGATGCCCGGGCCTAAGACCTTGTGTGGAGTCAGTGCTGGAACCTGAGGATTCCTCTCCAGTGCTGACATGGATCTTGGGGTACTAATGGAGTCTCCCTAGTGGAGGCAGTCTTCGTCTCGAGTGGGGGCATGCACGTGCGATTTCCTCCCGAGCTGAAGCAGCAGTGTCACGCTTCCCTTCGCGTGGATCAAGGGATCTGTGTCTTTCCCTCGAGGCTTTCCCACGAGGCTTTCCCACGAGGCCTTCCCACAGGGCTGTGCCACGTGCCACCGTGGTGTGAGTCGATCCTCGGCTTGAAAGTCGAGGCAGTGCAGGGAAAACAGGTTTCCCTGGAATGGAATGAGACATCCGGGGGACTCTGGGAATGGTGGCACGACCCTGCAGTTCCTCTCCCCTTTCCTTTGGAGAGCGCCTCCTCTTGAGATGCGATGAGAATGCCGGGAATTCTTTCCCGACCAAGTAGGGAAAGGATCCCTCATCTCGAGCTACGAGCCGGAAACGGAGCTCCTCTGGATGTGGCCGGGACCCTCGTGCTTCCTCTTGAGTGGAGACGGGTATGTCGGGGAACTTCTTGAGTTGCAGCATGACTGTGAAAGACTCTTTAGAAGTTCCAGAGTTCACGTGTGATTAGCCTCGAGACACATCAGTGGAAACGGGCCTCATCTCACCTGCAGGGGAGAACCTCCTGGATTTTACCGAGTTGCGGCAGGTGCTCTCGACCTACGACGGGGACCTCATGGACCCGCTCTGGTTACCTCAGGAAAGGCCAGTCCCCATGTGAGTTGCTAGAGGTCCTGTCGCTATTTCTCTCCCGTCGATGCCAGGGCCTAAGACCTTGTGTGGAGTCGGGGCCGGAACCTGAGGATTCCTCTCCAGGGCTGACATGCATCTTGGGGTATTTCTGGAGTCTCCCCAGGGGAGTCAGTTCTCGTCTCGAGTAGGGGCATGCACGTGCGCTTTCCTCCCGTGCTGTAGCAGCAGTGTCACGCTTCCCGTCGCGTGGATTAAGGGATCTGTGGCTTTCCCTCGAGGCTTTCCCACGAGGCTTTCCCACAGGGTTGTCACACGTGCCACCAGGTGTGAGTCGATCCTCAGCGTGAAAGTCGAAGCAGTGCAGGGAAAACAGGATCCTCTGGAATGGACTGAGACATCTGGGGGACTCTTGGAATGGTGGCACGACCCATGAGTTCCTCTCGCCTTTCCTGTGCAGCGCGCCTCCTCTTGAGATGCGTCGAAATGTCGGGAATTCTTTCCCGAGGAAGCAGGGAAGGATCCCTCATCTCGAGCTTGGAGGAGGAAACGGAGCTCCTCTGGCGGTTGCCGGACCCTCGTGATTCCTCTGGAGTGGAGACGGGTATGTCGGGGAACTTCTTGAGTTTTAGCAAGGGTGTTTAGGACACTTTGGAAGTTCCAGAGTTTAGTTGTGATTACTCTCGAGACGCCGCAGAGAAAATGGGCCTCATCTCGACTGGAGCAGAGAACCTCCTGGATTTTCTCGAGTTGCGGCAGGTACTCTCCACATACGACCGTGACCTCAGGGACAGTGTAGCAGATGTGTCACGCTTCCCGTCGCTGGGGATCAAGGGATCTGTGGCTTTCCCTCAAGGCTTTCTCACAGGGCTGTCCCACATGCCACCATGGTGTGAGTGGATCCTCGGCGTGAAAGTCGAGGCAGTGCTGGGCAAAACGGGTTCCTCTGAAATGGACTGAGACATCTGGGGGACTCTTGAAATGGTGGCACGACCCTGGAGTTCCTCTTGCCTTTCCTTTTGAGAACCCTTGCTCTTGAGATGCCATGGGAACGCCGAAAATTCTTTCCTGACTAAGCAGGATAGAATCCTTCATCTCGGAAACGGGGTTCCTCTGAATGTGGGCGGGACCCTCGTGCTTCCTCTCGTGTGGAGACGGGTATGTCGGGGAACTTCTTGAGTTGCAGCAAGGACCCTTTTTAATTTCCAGAGGTTAGGTGTGATGAGCCTCCAGACACCTCAGAGGAAATGGGCCTCATCCCGCCTGGAGGGGAGAACCTCCTGGATTTTACCCAGTTGTGGCAGGTGCTCTCGAGTTACGACGGAGACCTCAGGGACCCGCTCTGGTGGCCTCAGGAAAGGCCCAGTCCCCATGCGAGGTGCTAGGGGGCCTCTCAGGATTCCTCTCCGGTCGATGCCGGGGCCTAAGACCTTGTGTGGAGTCGGGACCCGGAACCTGAGGATTCCTCTCCCAGTGCTGGACATGGATCTTGGCGTACTTCTGGAGTCTCCCAAGCTTGCGTCAGTCCTCGGCTCGAGTGTGGTCATGCACCTGCGCTTTCCTCCCGAGTGGTAGCAGCCAGTGTCATGCTTCCCTTCTCGTGGATCAAGGAATCTGTGGCTTTCCCTGGAGTCTTTCCCATGAGGCTTTCCCACAAGGCTATTCCACTTGCCACCATGGTGTGAGTCGATCCTCGGCGTGAAAGTCGAACCAGTGCAGGAAAAACAGGAACCTCCTTCCCCACAGTAGGGGATACACTGTCCCCTTGGGCGGGTATCTCCAGGGCACTCGCGCTGGGGGGTTGCCCGCGGAGGTGCGGGCCTCAGGCTCCACGTGAGAAAAGCCCCAAATGGCATTAGCTGCCAGTCCAGACGCTGGCCCCTCAGGTCTCTGGCCGGAGCCTTGGGCTCCAGGCAACTCAAAGCCCTCGGGGGTGGCACTCTGGGACTGCTGTAGGGAAAGGATGCCAAGAGCCCACGGAGGAGTTGGGGAGGGGGCATGGGGGAAACGGAGGCGAGGACAGCGAGGGATCTAGGTGGAGGCGCTGGAGAGAGCGTCTGGTGTCCCGGAATGCCTCGGAGGAGCCAGCGGGGACAGTCGAGGACCAGGGACCTGTGGAATGTGAAAAGGCGGGAAATCTCAGAGCAAGGCAGGCTGGGAAAGGGGGCGTTGGTGGCCAATTCAAAGGGACCTAGGGGCGTTTCCTGGGCGGTGAGTTCCCTTGGCACTGCTGAGGGCCCCTGATTGATCCACTCGGGGTTGAACCCACCCCCCGCTGCGAGGGAGGGCCACAAACCAAAGCCCCCGAACTGCCCGCCCACCCCAACGGGGATCTTGGCGGTCCAGGGCACAGCCGTGCCCGGGAAAAGCCCACTCGCTCCACGGGACTCCGTCCAGGGTCTCTGCTTGGAAAGAGGCCAGGGGCGGCCCCCTCCATCTACCCACCCAAACCCTATTGACGTCAATGGTGGCGGAGCCGCCTCCCGCTCTCCAGAGTCCTGAGCTGCTGGGTCCCCGCCCACTCGGCCAGCAGTCTGCAGCGTGCCCGTGTGCCTCTCCCACCATGGCTTCGTCCGGCTCCTCCAGCACCTCAAGCGGTACGTTTGCCCTCGGTCCCTGTGGTCGGATCACATCTCAGGGGATTTGCGGGTGGCCTGGGCAAGGGCTCTCGGCCAATGTGTTGACCCCCCTCCCACCCGAGAACGGCTGGGACCCATCGGCCAGGCCCGGGGTTCCGAGGCGTCAGGTGTGCCCAAATTCGGAGGGCGTGGCATCGTTCGTTCATCTTGCTCCTTTGGCACACACATGGCTTCTCCGTTCTCTTTTCTGGGAAGACAGTGTTGTTTCAGGGGGCGTGCTGCGGGGGGCGGGGGCCGGGGTTGGGGGGTGGTGGGAGCGGGTGCTTTGCTGGGATGAGGCCCTTTATCCTCACATCTTCATGTGGGAATGGGAGTCGGGGAGCTCTGTGGCCTTGCTGCCTTCAGTGGCTTCCTCTGCACAGGGGCCTAGTGGCTTCTGCCTTTTGTCAGGCGTTACGGGGTTTGGGCGTCGCTTTGGTGGCCTTGGCCTTTGCCTTGGCCTGGGCCTTGGCCTTGCCCTTGGCGTTGCCGTTGCCCTTGCCTTGGTCTTGGGCTTGGCCTTGCCCTGCCCTTGAACATGAACTTGACCTTGAACTTGACCTTGACCTTGAACTTGAACTTGGGCTTGACCTTGAACTTGAACTTGACCTTGACCTTGAACTTGGGCTTGACCTTGAACTTCAACTTGAACTTGAACTTGAACTTGAACTTCAACTTCAACTTCAACTTGACCTTGAACTTGAACTTGAACTTGACGTTGAACTTGAACTTGAACTTGACCTTGAACTTGACTTTGAACTTGAACTTGAACTTGAACTTGACCTTGATCTTGACCTTGACATTGAACTTGAACTTGAACTTGAACTTGAACTTGAACTTGAAATTGACCTTGAACTTGAACTTGACCTTGAACTTGAACTTCAACTTGACCTTGACCTTGACCTTGAACTTGACCTTGAACTTGAACTTCAACTTGAACTTGAACTTGAACTTCAACTTGAACTTGTCTCTGACCTTGAACTTGAACTTGACCTTGACCTTGAACTTCACTTTGAACTTGAACTTGACCTTGACCTTGGACTTGACCCTGAACTTGACCTTGACCTTGAAGTTGACCTTGAACTTGAACTTAAACTTCACCTTGATCTTGAGCTTGAACTTGAACTTGACCTTGAACTTGAACTTGAACTTGACCTTGACCTTGAACTTGACCTTGACTTGAACTTGACCTTGACCTTGACCAACAACGGGAGACCTCGAGATTTGCTCAGAGCACCGGAGGTCCAGAAGCAGGGCCCTGTATCTCCCCTTCCCTTTGTGATCATTGCAAAGACATTCCTAGCTGATAGCGGGAGTGCCCCTGAAGAAGCAAGCAGTGGGAGTGTGTTTGACACGACTGTGTGCCTTCCTGGCCTCAGCTCCACAAGGGGCCTTTCCTCTCGAAGTAGGCCCCATGTCCCCTTGGGGAGGGTGTCATGCCTCTTTTCTCCTCACTGCCAAAGGGTGGAGCCAAGCTCGCTCTGTCAGAGGTACAAAAACAGCAATTGAATGGATTTTCAAGCTCTTGCTAGGCTGCACCCTTTCAGGGCCCACTTTACTGAAACAGGTGCTCTGTGGCCCCTGGTTGGGTATGCAGGTTCACAAACAGGGTGAGATCCTGTCCAAGCCAAGAATTTTCCTGAAAGACCTAGGCTCACTAGAGCTCTCCTCCAGAGCAAAGGGGATAGAGGAGATGTATGGAGGAGTCTTTGCCTTTCCCTGTGAGTGTGGGGCTACTCCCTACGGCCCCAAGCTCAGGGATAACTGCCTCTAAGAAAGGAATGGCAAGAAGCGCTATTCTTGGAGGTTGGGACAGGGAGTTCGCAGCATGTGGGGAAAGAAAGACTTCTTCGGGGAAGAAGAGGCAACCACCGGGGGTGTGTTTGCAAGCCTCTATTTGGAAGGAACAGGTTTGCTTATACAACTCAAGACCTCCAGATCTGCTCAGAGGACTGAAGTTCCAGAGACAGGGCCATGTATCTCCCCTTCCCTTTGAGATCCTTGCAAAGACATTCCTAGCAGATCGTGGGAGTGCCCATGAAGAAGCAAGCAGCGGGAGTGTGCTTGACATCACTGGCTGCCTACCTGGGCTCAGCTCCTCAAGGGGCCTTTCTCTCCTGGTAGGCCCTATGTCCCCTTTGGGAGAGGGTGGTGCCCTCTTCCCTCCACACTGCCAAAGGGTGGAGGTGGAGCAAACTCGTTCTCTCCGAGGTAAAAAAAAAAAGACAAATTGGATGGATTTTTAAGCTCCAAAAATCCTGCACCCCTCCAGGACCCACTCGAGCAAAACAGGTGCCTGTGGCCCCTAGGTCGGGTATGCAGGTTCACACACTGGGTGGGATCCCGTCAAAGCCAAGAATTTTCCTGACAGACCTAGGCTCACTAGAGCTCTCCTCCAGAGGAAAGGGGACAGAAAAGACGTGTGTGTGGAGGTGGCTCTGCCTTTCCAGGTCCCAATCTCAGGGATAACTGCCCCTAAGAAAGGAACTGCTGCTGCTGCTGCTGCTAAGTTGCTTCAGTCGTGTTCGACTCTGTGCGACGCCATAGACGGTAGCCCACTAGGCTCCCCCGTCCCTGGGATTCTCCAGGCAAGAACAGTAAGTGGGTTGCCATTGCCTTCTCCAATGCATGAAAGTGAAAATGAAAGTGCAGTCGCTCAGTCGTGTCCGACCCTCAGCGACCCCACGGACTGCAGCCTACCAGGCTTCTCCGTCCATAGGATTTTCTGAAAGGAACTGCAAGAAGCGCTTTTCCAGGAGGCTGGGAAAGGGTGTTCGCAGGATGTGGGGAAAGAGAGCCTCCTTCGGGGAAGAATAGGCGGCCACTTGTTTTGTGTTGCAAACCTCTATTTGGAAGGAACAGGTTAGCTTATACAAAGGGAGACCTCCAGATCTGCTCAGAGGACCGAAGTTGCAGAGGCAGGTCGCTGTGTTTTCCCTTCACTTTGTGATCCTTGCAAAGACATTCCTTGCTGATAGATGATTCAGCAAGGGCCTTTGAGACTGTTGTTTTCTTTCCTAGGTTCAAAGATTCCTTCAGTTCCTAATATAGATATCCTAGAAATTATCTGACATCCGTGAAAATCTGAAATGTCCTGGTCAAATGCTGTCAGTTATAATTCCAGTTATTATATTAAAGCATTTCAAGTCGCAGCAGTGACCAGATTACATTGTCAATTTCTATTTAATCAGGTTTTAACCATGTCCTCTATGGTTTCACACTGATGCCTTTGCAGAAATACTGCTACTTCAAGATATATGGAATATACTTTTTTTAAGCTTACTGATAATTTGTTTGTTTGTTTGTTTGTCTTCTGGTAAGCTGGTACCAGATGGAATTTAGTCTCCTCTCTAGGTTAAGAGCACAAAGTTTTCTTAGAATGCAATTTTTGATAACAGACTATGAGTTTCTTTACCTTTCATTGATTTATAATTGTTTTCATCATCTGTTTTTTTACTTCGGTAAAGTAAATAAGCCTTATTTAAGATTTTGGTACATGTAGGATGGACTAAGCTTTCCCCACTCTTGCAAGTTCCCTTAACCCTTCAGATTCTTCTTGTGGGACCAAGATCTCACTTTCCTCCAGAGGGACAATCCAAGCTTTTTATTAGTTGATCTGCCCCTGACATCAGAGTCAATTTGAGCATGAGTTGGCCTATAATTTAGGCATGAAACTATGACTACATAAAGAAAAGGTGACTTTATGATTCAGGGATGGCCACGATATGCCTTGCACTTCAGAGAAAATAGGTTAAAATAATTTTTTTTCATCAAAACTGCACAGCCAGTTCTTTCAGCATATGCAATTGAAAACACCTAGTCATTAGGTCAGTTTTCATTCTAATCCCAAAGAAAGGCAATGACAAAGAATATTCAAGCTGCTGCACAATTGCACTCATCTCACACACTAGTAAAGTAATGCTCAAAATTCTCCAAGTTCACATGAACTGTGAACTTCCAAATGTTCAAGAGGGATTTAAAAAAATGCAGAGAAACCAGAGATCAAACTGCCAACATCCACTGGATCATTGAAAAAGCAAGAGAGTTCCAGAAAAAAAGACATCTATTTCTGCTTTATTGACTATGCCAAAGCCTTTGACTGTGTGGATCACAATAAACTGGGAAAAATTCTGAAAGAGATGGGAATACCAGACCACCTGACCTGTCTCTTGAGAAACCTGTATGCAGGTCAGGAAGAAACAGTTCGAACTGGACATGGAACAACAGACTGGTTCTAAATAGGAAAAGGAATAAGTCAAGGCTGTATATTGTCACCCTGCTTATTTAACTTATATGCAGAGTACATCATGAGAAACACTGGGCTGGAGGAAGCACACGCTGGAATCCAGATTGCTGGGAGAAATATCAAGAATCTCAGATATGCAGACGACACCACCCTTATGGCAGAAAGTGTATAAGAACTAAAGAGTCTCCTGATGAAAGTGAAAGAGGAGAGTGAAAAAGTTAGCTTAAAGCTAAGCATTCAGAAAACTAAAATCATTGCATCCAGTCTCATCACTTCATGGCAAATAGATGGGAAAACATTGGAAACAGCAGCAGACTATTTTGGGGGGCTTGGAAATCACTGCAGGTGATGGCTGCCTCCATGAACTTAAAACATATTTATGACTTGGAAGAAAAGTGATGACCAAACTAGACAGCATATTAAAAAGCCGAGACGTTGCTTTGCCAACAAAGATCCATCCAGTCAAGGCTATGGTTTTTCCATATGTCATGGATGGATATGAAAGATGTACTATAAAGAAAGTGACAGCTGAAAATTGGATGCTTTTGAACTGTGGTGTTGGAGAAGATGCTTGTAGGTCGCTTAGACTACAAGGAGACGCAACCACTCCATCCTAAAGGAAATCAGGTCTGAATATACATTGGAAGGACTAATACTGAACCTGAAACTCCAATACTGTGGCCATTTGATGTGAAGAGCTGACTCACTTGGAAGTTGCTTTGATTTGCCTGTGAGTGTGGGAGCCCTCCCTGGGCAAAGGGCCTCAGGGGTCATTGCCACTGAATCACGACCTCCAAGCAAGCGCATTCCAGCTGTGTGACATTCAGGAAGCAGGAGACTGGGAAAACTATCTTCCTTAGAGGAAGGAAAGTCATCCACAGAGAGTGTGTTTTCAGGCCTCTCTTTGCAGCAAGTGTTTTGCTTCTCAGACATCAGAGCTGCAGGCTTGCTCTGAGGGCCTCAATTGCAGAGTCAGGGCTGTGTGTCTCACTGCACTTTCCAAGCATTGCAGACACATTCCTAGGTTGGAGCAGTGCTTCCCATGAGAAAGAAGCCTCGGGAGTGTGTCTGAGCGGGCTGAGTGCCATGCTAGGGTCACCTAGTCGAGGGCACCTTGCACATCCAATGGGCCCCAGGCGAGTAGCTATGGACCGGCCCTTCGGTTGAGATATCCCAAAGCAGGGAACAAAGCTAGCTCTGTCAGAAGGAGGAAAACAGCAATGGGATGGATTTTCAAGCAGTTGCTAAGTCACACCACGTTAGGGCTCCCCGGGAAAGAAATGCAAATTTTGGCCTCTAGGCCCAGTATCCAGATGTGTGCACAGGATATTTTCCCCACAGGATCCAAGAATGTTCCAGACAGACCTAAGCTCACTAGCTCTCTCCTGCAGAGGAAATGAAATATTGTTGCTGAACCACGAAAAGATGCTGGGATTCTTGGCTTATGGAGGAGAAGAATTCAATCCAGGGCCCAAGACGAGGCTTGATTGCTCAGAGCTTTTGTGCAATAGAGTTTTATTAAAGTATAAAGGAGATAGAGAAAGCTTCTGACAGAGACATCACAAGGGGCAGAAAGCGTACCCCCTTGCTAGTGTTGGTAATGAAGTTATATACTCTCCAATAAGTTATGACAACGAACAAAAGAATGTCTGGAGGTTGTAAAGACTCACTAGACCTACTCCCATAATTGACATTTTCAGATAACAGGATTAGCCAGAAGGTTTTTTCCAGAGACCGTCCTCAAGAAGGATGCATGATTGTTATATAATCCTAAGGAATGTAGAGGGGAAAACAGTTTGTCCTTTCTTCCTCCTTGAGAATTCTAGACCCTCTCTCCTTGGGGACCCTTGAACTTCTTAGAAACCTGCCTTGGCAATGACTCTCTCAGAAACATGATTGAACAGCCGTTTGGAGCTTCCTTTGACTTTCCCTGGGAGGGAGGGAGCCCTCCCTGAGCACAGGGCCTCAGGGGCCATGGCCAATGAAAAAGAATCTCCCAGCAAGTGCTTTTCAGCCCTGTGTGGCTCTCAGCCCACAGGAGTCTGAGAAAACTCTCTTCCTTGGAGGAAGGAAAGGCAGCCCAAGAGTGTGTTTTCAGGCCTGTATCTTGCAGCAAGTGTTTGGCTTGTTAGACAGAAGACCTGCAGGCCTGTTCCAACAGACTCAATGCCAGAATCAGGGTCTTGTGTCTCCCTGCAGTTTCCTGGCCTTGCAAACACATTCCTAGGTGAGAGCAGTCCTGCCCATGGGGAAGCAGGCTGCGGGAGTGTGTCTGAGGGGGCCAGGTGTCATGCTGGGGTCACCTGGTCGAGGGCACCTTGCACCTCCAATGGACCCCAGGCAAGGAGTTGCAGGCCACCTCCTTGCTTCTGAAATCCCAAAATGGGGAGCAAAGCTCGCTCTGTCAGAGGGAAGAAAACAGCAACAGGATGGATTTTCAACCAGTTGCTAGGCTGTTCTGCGTTAGGGCTCCAAGGAAGGAAAATGCGAATTTTAGCCCCTACGACTGGTATCCAGGTGGGCTCCCAGGATGATTTCCCCGCAGGATCCAAGAACGTTCCAGACAGACCTGGGCTCACTAGCTCCCTCCTGCAGAGGAAACATGAGAGAACAGCTATTTGGAGGTTGCTTTGACTTCCCCGGGAGGGTAGGATCCCTCCCTGTGTGCAGGGCCTCAGGGGCCATTGCTGCTGAGAAATGCCCTCGAAGCCAGACCTTTCCAGCCTTGTATGACTCAGCACGGAGGAGACTGGAAAAGCTCTCTTCCTTGGAGGAAGGAAAGGCAGCCCCAGAGAGTGTGTTTTCACACCTGTATCTTGCAGCAAGTGTTTGGCGTCTCAGACGTCAGACCTCCAGGCCTGCTCCAACGGCCTCAGTTCCAGAGTCAGGGCCGTGTGTCTCCCTGCATTTTCTGAGCCTTGGGAACACATTCCTAGGTCAGAACAGTCCTGCCCATGGGGAAGGAGGCTGCGGGAGTGTGTCTGAGGGGGTCGGGTGCCATGCTGGGGTCCAATAGACCCGGTACCTCCAATAGACCCCAGGACAACAGCGGTGGGGCTCCCCCTGGCTTCCGAAATGCCAAAGCGAGAAGCAAAGCTAGCTGTATCAGAAGGAAGAAAAGAGCAATCGGATGGATGTTCAGGCTGTTGCTGGGCCGCACCACTTCAGGGTCCCCCCGAGAGGAACAGGCGCCCTGTGGCCCCTAGGTCCGATATGCAGGTTAACACACAGGGTGTGTCCCCATAGGAGCCAAGAATTTTCCTGACAGACCTAGGCTCACTAGAGCTCTCCCACAGGGCAAAAGGGGTAGAACAGACTGTGGATGTGACTCTGCCTTTCACAGCGAGCATGGGGCCCTCCCTACAGCCCCGGGCTCCAGGGAAAATTGTCCCTGAAAAATGACCTCCAAGAAGCGCTTTTCCAGCAGGCTGGGATGCAGAGTTCACAGGATGCGGGGAAAGTGATCGTCCTTCAGGGAAGAAGAGGCAGCCACCCAGTGTGTGTTTGCAAGCCTGTATTTGGAAGAAACTGGTTAGCTTCTTCAAGGGGAGACCTCCAGGTCTGCTCAGAGGACCGAAATTCCAGAGGCAGCACCATGAATCTCCCCTGTCCTTTCTGAGCCTTGGAAAGACATTCCTAGCTTATAGCGGTATTGCTCATGAAGAAGCAGGATGCAGGAATGTGTCAGACATGACTGGGTGCCTTCCTGGGTTCAGCTCCGTGAGGGGCCTTTCCACTCAAATTAGGTCCCATGCCTCCTTGGGGAGGAAGGGGGGCCGCTTGCCTCCAAATTGCCAAAGGCTGGAACAAAGCTAGTTCTATCAGAGGTAAGAAAAGAGCAATTGGATGGATGTGGAAGCTGTTGCTGGGCCGCACTGCTTCAGGCCCCCCACCCCTCTGCCCCCGAGAGAAACAGGCGCCCTGTGGCCCCTAGGTCCTGGATGCAGTTTCACACATAGAATGTGTCCCCATAGGAGCCAAGAATTTTCCTGACAGACCTAGGCTCACTAGAGCTCTCCTACAGAGCAAAGGGGATGGGACAGATGTGTGGCTGTGGCTCTGCCTTTCCCTGGGAGTGTGGAGCCGCTCCCTATGGCCCCGGGCTCCAGGGGAAGTTGCCCCTGAATAATGACCTCCAAGAAGCGCTTTTCCAACTGGCTGAGACGTGGAGTTCTCAGGATGCAGGGAAAGCGAGTGTCCTTCGGGGAAGCAAAGGCAGTCACCTGTTATCATGACTTACTAGAATAGTAGGTACCTTCTCCGGTTGGGCAGAGGCCTTCCCTACCTGATCTGAAAAAGAAAACGAAGTAGCTCGCTGATTTGAGAAATAATTCCCAGACTTGGGTTTCCAACCAGTATAGAATCCGACAATGGCCCTGTCTTTGTAGCCGCGTTAATTAACAGGTATGTGAAGCTCTAAATATCAGTGGAAATTACATACAGCATATAGGCCCCAGTGTTCTGGAATGGTGGAAAGAAACAACCAAACTCTTGAAGAGACACTTTCAAAATGGATCATAGAGACTGACTGTACATGGATGGGCTTGCTTCCGGCAGACTTACTCATATTACGGGTAACCGCACGTTCCGATAGTTGTTGTCCTTATGAAATTTTCTATGGGAGACCCCCTCCCACAGTGAGGCAGGTGTTAGCAGATTTGCCACAAGTAAGGGGGTGGGATTTCACAGCAGATGGAACAATTAGGTAAGGTAATAAATCAGGTAACTAAGTTTGTATAAAAAAGAATATCATTCCCCCTTGAGGAACAGATTCATGAATTTGTGCTCAGTGATCAGGTGTGGCTCAATGACTGGAAACACAATTCCTTGGCCTGACATCGGAAAGGTCCTTATACTGTTGTTTTAGCCACAATTCTGAAAGAGATGGGAATACCAGACCACCTAACCTGCCTCTTGAGAAATCTGGATGAAGGTCAGGAAGCAACAGTTAGAGTAGGACATGGAACAACAGACTGGTTCCAAAAAGGAAAAAGAGTATGCAAAGGCTGTATATTGTCACCCTGTTTATTTAACTTCTATGCAGAGTACATCATGAAAAATGCTGGGATGGAAGATACATGAGCTGGAATCAAGATTGCCTGTAGAAATATCAATAAACTTAGATATGCAGATGACACCACCATTATGGATAAATGTGAAGAGGAACGGGTATGTCGGGGAACTTCTTGAGTTGCAGCAAGGGTGTGAAGGACCCTTTGGAAGTTCCAGAGGTTAGGTGTGGTTAGTCTCGAGATGCCTCAGCAGAAATGGGCCTCATGTCGCCTGGAATGGAGAGGCTCCTGGATATTCCCGAGTTTCAGCAGGTGCTCTCGAGTTACGACAGGGACTTCAGGGACCCGCTCTGGCGGCCGCAGGAAACGCCAGTCATCATGCGTGTTGCTAGGGGGCCTCTCGTGATTCCTCTCCCGTCGATGCCGGGGCCTAAGACCTTGTGTGGAGTCGGGGCCGGAACCTGAGGATTCCTCTCCAGTGCTGACATGGATTTTGTGGTACTTCTCGAGTCTCCACAAGGGAGTCAGGCCTCGTCTCGAGTGGGGGCATGAGCGTGACATTTCCTCCCATGCTGTAGCAGCAGTGTCACGCTTCCCCATCCCTGGACCAAGGGATCTGTGTCTTTCCCTCGAGTCTTTCCCACTAGGCTTTCCCACAGGGCTGTCCCACGTGTGACGGTGGTGTGAGTCGATCCTCGGCATGAAGGCCAAGGCAGTGCAGGGAAAACAGGTTCCTGTGGAATGGACTGAGACATCTGGGTGAGTCTCGGAATGGTGGCACGACCCTGCAGTTCCTCTCCCCTTTCCTTTGGAGAGCGCCTCCTCTTGAGATGCGATGGGAATGCCGGGAATTCTTTCCCGACCAATCATGGAAAGGATCGCACATCTCGAGCTACGAGCCGGAAACGGAGCTCCTCTGGATGTGGCCGGGACACTCGTGCTTCCTCTTGAGTGGAGACGGGTATGTCGGGGAACTTCTTGAGTTGCAGCATGACTGTGAAAGACTCTTTGGAAGTTCCAGAGGTCACGTGTGATTAGCCTCGAGACACCTCAGGGGAAACGGGCCTCATCTTGCCTGGAGGGGAGAACCACCTGGATTTTACCGTGTTGCGGCAGGTGCTCTCGACTTACGACGGGGACCTCAGGGACCCGCTCTGGTGGCCTCAGGAAATTCCAGTCCCCATGCGAGTTGCTCGGGGCCCTCTCCGGATTCCTCTCCCGTCGATGCCGGGGCCTCAGACCTTACATAGAGTCGGTGCAGTAACCTGAGGATTCCTCTCCAGTGCTGACATGGATCTTGGTGTACTTCTGGAGTCTCCCCAGGGGAGTCAGTCCTCGTCTCGAGTGGGGGCATGCACGTGCGCTTTCCTCCCGTGCTGTAGCAGCAGTGTCGCTCTTACCTTCGCGTGGATCAAGGGATCTGTGGCTTTCCCTCAAGGCTTTCCCACGAGGCTTTCCCACGAGGCTTTGCCACAGGGCTGTCCCACGTGCCACAGTGGTGTGAGTCGATCCTTGGCTTGAAAGTCGAGTCAGTGCGGGGAAACAGGTTTCCCTGGAATAGACTGAGACATCTGGGGGACTCGGAGAATGGTGGCATGTCCCTGGAGTTCCTCTCACCTTTCCTGTGGAGAACGCCTCCTCTTGAGATGCGACGGGAACGCCGGGAATTCTTTCCCGACAGCACAGGGAAAGGATCCCTCCTCTCGAGCTATGAGGGGGAAACGGGGCTCCTCTGGATGCGGGCGGAACTATCGTGCTTTCTCTTGAGTGGAGACGGGTATGTCGGGGAACTTCTTGATTTGCTGCAAGGGTGTGAAGGACCCTTTGGAAGTTCCAGAGTTTAAGTGTGCTTAGCCTTGAGATGTGTCAGCGGAAATAGGCTTCATTTTGCCTGGAGGGGAGAACATCCTTGATTTTCTCCAGTTGCGGCAGGTGCTCTCGACTTACGACGGGGACCGCAGGGACCCGCTCTGGTGGCCTCAGGAAAGGCCAGTCAAGATTCAAGACACACTGGAGAGGGAGAGACATCACGAGAGGCTCCCGAGCAACTCGCATGGGGACTGGCCTTTCCTGAGGCCACCAAAGCGGGTCCCTGAGGTCCCCGTCGTAAGTCGAGAGCACCTGGCGCAACTCGAGAAAATCCAGGAGGTTCTCCCCTCCAGGCGAGATGAGACCCATTTGCGCTGAGGCATTTCGAGGCTAATCACACCTAACCTCTGGAACTTCCAAAGGGCCCTTCACACCCTTGCTGCAACTCAATAAGTTCCCCGACATACCCGTTTCCACTCGAATGGAAGCACAAGAGTCCCGCCCACAACCAGAAGAGCCCCGTTTCAGTCTCATAGCTCGAGAGGAGGGATCCTTTCCCTGCGTGGTCGGGAAAGAATTTCCGGCGATCCCGTCGCATCTCAAGAAGAGGCGCTCTCCACAGGAAAGGCGAGAGGAACTCAGGGTCGTGCCACCATTCCCAGAGCCCCCAGATGTGTCAGTCGATTCCAGGGAAACCTGTTTTCCCCCCAATGCCTCGACTTTCAAGCCGAGGATCGACTCAGACCTCGGTGGCACGTGGGACAGCCCTGTGAAGAGCCTAGTGGGAAAGCCTCGTGGGAAAGCCTACAGAGAAAGCCACAGATCCCTGGATCCACGCAAAGGGAAGCGTGACACTGCTGCTAAAGCTCGGGAGGAAAGCGCACGTGCACGCCACACTCGCGACGAGGACTGACTCCCCTGGGAGACTCCAGAAGTACCCCAAGATCCATGTCAGAACTGGAGAGGAATCCTCAGGTTCCGGCACCGACTCCACACAAGGTCTCAGGCCCCGGCATAGACGGGAGAGGAATCAATAGAGGCCCCCGAGCAACTCGCATGGGGACAGGCCTTTCCTGAGGCGAGCAGAGCGGGTCCCTGAGGTCCCGTCGTAAGTCGAGAGCACCTGCAGCAACTCGAGAAAATCCAGGAGGTTCTCCCCTCCAGGCGAGATGAGGCCCATTTCCGCTGAGGCGTCTTGAGGCTATTCGCACTTAACCTCTGGAAGCTCCAAAGGGTCCTTCACACCCTTGCTGCAACTCAAGAAGTTCCCCGACATACCCGTCTCCACTCGAGAGGAAGCACGAGAGTCCCGCCCAAATCCAGAGGAGCCACGTTTCCACCTAATGGATCGAGAGGAGGGATCCTTTCCCTGCGTGTTCGGGAAAGAATTCCCGCGTTCCCGTCGCATCTCAAGAGGAGGTGCTCTCCACAGGAAAGGCGAGAGGAACTCCAGGGTCGTGCCACCATTCCCAGAGTTCCCCAAATGACTCAGTCCATTCCAGGGAAACCTGTTTTCCCTGCACTTCCTCGACTTTCAAGCCAAGGATCGACTCACACCACGGTGTCACGTGGGACAGCCCTGTGGGAAAGCCTCGTGGGAAACCCTCGTGGGAAAGCCTCGAGGGAAAGCCACAGTTCCCTTGATCCACGCGAAGGGAAGTGCGACACTGCTGCTACAGCTCGGGAGGAAAGCGCACGTGCATGCCCCCACTCGAGACGAGGACTGACTCCCCTGAGGAGACTCCAGAAGTACCCCAAGATCCATGTCAGCACTGGAGAGGAATGCTCAGGTTCCGGCACCGACTCTACACAAGATCTTAGGCCCCGGCATCCACGGGAGAGGAATCCTGAGAGGCCCCCGAGCAACTCGCATGGGGACTGGCCTTTCCTGAGGCCACCAGAGCGGGTCCCTGAGGTCCCCGTCATAAGTCGAGAGCACCTGCCGCAACTCGAGAAAATCCAGGAGGTTCTCCCCTCCAGGCGAGATGAGGCCCATTTTCGCTGAGGCGTCTCGAGGCTAATCACACCTAACATCTGGAACTTCCAAAGGGTTCTTCACACCCTTGCTACAACTCAAGAAGTTCCGCGACATACCCGTCTCCACCCGAGTGGAAGCACGAGAGTTACGCCCACATCCAGAGGAGCCTCGTTTCCGCCTCCTAGCTCGAGAGGAGGGATCCTTTCCCTTCGTGGTGGGAAAGAATTCCCGTCGTTCCTGTCGCATCTCAAGTGGAGGCGCTTTCAACAGGAAAGGCGAGAGGAACTCCAGGGTCGTGCCACCATTCCCAGAGTCCCCCAGATGTCTCAGTCCATTCCAGGGAAACCTTTTTTCCCTCCACTGCCTCGACTTTCAAGCCGAGGATCGACTCACACCACGGTGGCACGTGGGACAGCCCTGTGGGAAAGCCTCGTGGGAAAGCCTCGTGGGAAAGCCTCGAGGGAAAGTCAGAAATCCCTTGATCTACGCGAGGGAAGCATGACACTGCTACTACAGCTCGAGAAGAAAGCGCATGTGAAGACGCCCACTAGAGACGAGGACTGACTCCCCTGGGGAGACTCCAGAAGTACCCCAAGATCCATGTCAGCACTGGAGAGGAATCCTCAGGTTCCGGCACCGACTCCACACAAGGTCTTAAGCCCCGGCATCGAAGGGAGAGGAATCCCGAGAGGCCCCCGAGCAACTCGCAGGGGGACTGGCCTTTCCTGAGGCCACCAGAGCGTGTCCCTGATGTCCCCGTCGTAAGTCAAGAGCACCTGCCGTAAGTCGACACAATTCAGGAGGTTCTCCCCTCCAGGGGAGATGAGGCCCTTTTCCCCTGAGGGGTCTCGTGTCTAATCACACTGAACCTCTGGAACTTCCAAAGGGTCCTTCACACCCTTGCTGCAAATCAAGAAGTTCCCCACATACACGTCTCCATTCGAGAGGAAGCTCGAGAGTCCCGCCCACATCCAGAGGAGCCCCGTTTCCGCCTCCTAGCTCGAGAGGAGGGATCCTTTCCCTGCGTGGTGGGGAAAGAATTCCTCGTGTTCCTGTCGCATCTCAAGAGGAGGCACTCTTCTCAGGAAAGGCGCGAGGAACTCCAGGGTCGTGCCACCATTCCAAGAGTCCCCCAGATGTCTCAGTCCATTCCAGGGAATCCTGTTTTTCTTACACTGCCTCGACTTTCAAGCCGATGATCGACTCACACCACGGTGGCACGTGGGACAGCCCTGTGGGAAAGACTTGTGGGAAAGCCTCGAGGGAAAGCCCCTGATCCCTTGATCCACACGAAGGGAAGCGTGACACTGCTGCTACAGCTCGGGAGGAAAGCGCACATGCATGACCCCACTGGAGACGAGGACTGACTCCCCTGGGGAGACTCCAGAAGTTCCCAAAGATCCATGTCAGCACTGGAGAGGAATCCTCAGGCTCCGGCACCGACTCCACACAAGGCCTTAGGCACCGGCATCGACGGGAGAGGAATCCCGAGAGGCCCCCGAGCAACTCGCATGGCGACTGGCCTTTCCTGAGGCAACCAGAGCGGGTCCCTGAGGTCCCCGTGGTAAGTCGAGACAACCTGCCTGCAACTCGAGAAAATCCAGGAGGTTCTCCCCTCCAGGCGAGATGAGGCCCATTTCCGCTGAGGCGTCTCGAGGCTAATCACACCTAACCTCTGGAACTTCCAAAGGGTCCTTCACACCCTTGCTGCAACTCAAGAAATTCCCCGACATACCCGTCTCCACTCGAGAGGAAGCACGAGAGTCCCGCCCACATTCAGAGGAGCCCCGTTTCCGCCTCCTAGCTCGAGAGGAGGGATCCTTTCCCTGCGTGGTCGGGAAAGAATTTCCGGCGTACCCATCGCATCTCAAGAGGAAGCGCTCTCCACAGGAAAGGCGCGAGGAACTCCAGGGTCGTGCCACCATTCCCAGAGTCCCCCAGATGATCTCAGTCCATTCCAGGGAAATCCTGTTTTCCCTGCACTGCCTCGAGTTTCAAGCCGAGGATCGACTCACACCACGGTGGCACGTGGGACAGCCCTGTGGGAAAGCCTCTGTGGGAAAGCATCGAGGGAAAGCCACAGATCCCTTGATCCATGCCGAAGGGAAGCGTGACACTGCTGCTACAGCTCGGAGGAATGCGCACGTGCATGCCCCGACTCGAGACGAGGACTGACTCCCCTGGGGAGACTCCAGAAGTACCCCAAGATCCATGTCAGCACTGGAGAGGAATACTCAGGTTCCGGCACCGACTCCACACAAGGTCTTAGGACCCCGGCATCGACGGGAGAGGAATCCCTGAGAGGCCCCCGAGCAACTCGCATGTGGGACTGGCCTTTCCTGAGGCCACCAGAGCGGGTCCCTGAAGTCCCCGTCGTAAGTCGAGAGCACCTGCCGCAACTCGAGAAACTCCAGGAGGTTCTCCCCTCCAGGCGAGATGAGGCCCATTTCCGCACAGCGCGTCTCGAGGCTAATCACACCAGCCTCGGTAAATTCCAAAGGGTCCCTTCACACCCTTGCTGCAGCTCAAGAAGATCCCCGACATACCCGTCTCCGCTCGAGAGGAAGCAGGAGAAGTCCTGCCCACATCCAGAGGAGCCCCGATTCCGCCTCAAAGCTCGAGAGGAGGAATCCTTTCCCTGCGTGCGCGGGAAAGAATTCCCGGCGTTCCCGTCACATCTGAAGTGGAGGCACTCTCCACAGGAAAGGCGAGAGGAACTCCAGGTTCGTGCCACCATTCCCAGATTCCCCAGATGTCTCAGTCCATTCCAGGGAAAACAGTTTTCCTTGCAGCTGCCTCGACTTTCAAGCCGAGGGAGCGACTCACAGAC